>NW_026645501.1:300000-570965 GCF_949987535.1 Balaenoptera acutorostrata | reverse complement strand
AGGGTTAGTGTTAGGGTTAGGGCTCGGTTTAGGGTACGGGTTAGGATTAGGGTACGCGTTAGTGTTAGGGTAGGTGTTAGGGTTAGGGTACGCGATAGGGTGAGGTTAGTTATTAAACCTATCCCACTCTCTAGATACCCCTTATTACGTAAAGGAATATTATTTGGGGGTCCAGCCATGGAGAAGAGTTTAGACACTAGGAGAAGATAAGGAACACACCCATTATCAAGAAATCACATTAGGATTCTCTTTTTAACCTGTTCCTTAAAACACTAGTGCTTAGGAAATCTATTGGAGGCAGAAGCAGTCAAGGGTAGCTTAGGGTTAGGGTTAGGGTTAGGGTGAGGGTTAGGGTATGGCTTAGGGTACAGGTTCGGGGAGGGGTTCGGGTAGGGCGTAGGGTATGGGTTAGGGTTAGGGTTAGGGTTAGTGTTAGGGTTAGGGCTCGGTTTAGGGTACGGGTTAGGATTAGGGTACGCGTTAGGGTTAGGGTAGGGGTTATGGTTAGGGTACGCGTTAGGGTGGGGGTAGTTATTAAATCTATCACACTCTCTAGATACCCCTTAGCACGTAAAGGACTATTATTTGGGGGTCCAGCCATGGAGAAGAGTTTAGACACGAGGAGAAGATAAGGAACACACCCATTATCAAGAAATCACAATGTGATTCTCTTTTTAAACTGTTCCTTAAAACACTAGTGCTTAGGAAATCTATTGGAGGCAGAAGCAGTCAAGGGTAGCTTAGGGTTAGGGTTAGGGTTAGGGTGAGGGTTACGGTACGGCTTAGGGTACGGGTTCGGGGAGGGGTTCGGGTAGGCCGTAGGGTATGGGTTAGGGTTAGGGTTAGGGTTAGTGTTAGGGTTAGGGCTCGGTTTAGGGTACGGGTTAGGATTAGGGTACGCGTTAGTGTTAGGGTAGTGGTTAGGGTTAGGGTACGCTTTAGGGTGAGGGTAGTTATTAAACCTATCCCACTCTCTAGATACCCCTTAGCACGTAAAGGAATATTATTTGGGGGTCCAGCCATGGAGAAGAATTTAGACACTAGGAGAAGATAAGGAACACACCCATTATCAAGAAATCACAATATGATTCTCTTTTTAAACTGTTCCTTAAAACACTAGTGCTTAGGAAATCTATTGGAGGCAGAAGCAGTCAAGGGTAGCTTAGGGTTAGGGTTAGGGTTAGGGTGAGGGTTAGGGTACGGCTTAGGGTACGGGTTCGGGGAGGGGTTCGGGTAGGGCGTAGGGTATGGGTTAGGGTTAGGGTTAGGGCTAGTTTTAGGGTTAGGGCTCGGTTTAGGTTACGGGTTAGGATTAGGGTACGCGCTAGGGTTAGGGTAGGGGTTAGGGTTAGGGTACGCTTTAGGGTGAGGGTAGTTATTAAACCTATCCCACTCTCTAGATACCCCTTAGCACGTAAAGGAATATTATTTGGGGGTCCAGCCATGGAGAAGAATTTAGACACTAGGAGAAGATAAGGAACACACCCATTATCAAGAAATCACAATATGATTCTCTTTTTAAACTGTTCCTTAAAACACTAGTGCTTAGGAAATCTATTGGAGGCAGAAGCAGTCAAGGGTAGCTTAGGGTTAGGGTTAGGGTTAGGGTGAGGGTTAGGGTACGCCTTACGATACGGGTTCGGTGAGGGGTTCGGGTAGGGCATAGGGTATGGGTTAGGGTTAGGGATAGGGCTAGTGTTAGGGTTAGGGCTCGGTTTAGGGTACGGGTTAGGATTAGGGTACTCGTTAGGGTTAGGGTAGCGGTTAGGGTTAGGGTACGCGTTAGGGTGAGGGTAGTTATTAAACCTATCACACTCTCTAGATACCCCTTAGCACGTAAAGGAATATTATTTGGGCGTCGAGCCATGGAGAAGAGTTTAGACAGTAGGAGAAGATAAGGAACACACCCATTATCACGAAATCACATTAGGATTCTCTTTTTAACCTGTTCCTTAAAACACTAGTGCTTAGGAAATATATTGGAGGCAGAAGCCGTCAAGGGTAGCTTAGGGTTAGGGTTAGGGTTAGGGTGAGGGTTAGGGTACGGTTTAGGGTACGGGTTCAGGGAGGGGTTCGGGTAGGGCGTAGGGTATTGGTTAGGGTTAGGGTTAGAGTTAGTGTTAGGGTTAGGGCTCGGTTTAGGGTACGGGTTAGGGTTAGGGTACGCGCTAGGGTTAAGGTAGGGGTTAGGGTTAGGGTATGCGTTAGGGTGAGGGTAGTTATTAAACCTATCACACTCTCTAGATACCCCTTAGCACAGAAAGGAATATTATTTGGGGGTCCAGCCATGGAGAAGAGTTTAGACACGAGGAGAAGATAAGGAACACACCCATTATCAAGAAATCACATTAGGATTCTCTTTTTAACATGTTCCTTAAAACACTAGTGCTTAGGAAATCTATTGGAGGCAGAAGCCGTCAAGGGTAGCTTAGGGTTAGGGTTAGGGTTAGGGTGAGGGTTAGGGTACGGCTTAGGGTACGGGTTCGGGGAGGGTTTCGGGTAGGGCGTAGGGTATGGGTTAGGGTTAGGGTTAGGGTTAGTGTTAGGGTTAGGGCTCGGTTTAGGGTACGGGTTAGGATTAGGGTACTCGTTAGGGTTAGGGTAGGGGTTAGGGTTAGGGTACGCGTTAGGGTGAGGGTAGTTATTAAACCTATCACACTCTCTAGATACCACTTAGCACGTAAAGGAATATTATTTGGGGGTCCAGCCATGGAGAAGAGTTTAGACACTAGGAGAAGATAAGGAACACACCCATTATCACGAAATCACATTAGGATTCTCTTTTTAACCTGTTCCTTAAAACACTAGTGATTAGGAAATCTATTGGAGGCAGAAGCAGTCAAGGGTAGCTTAGGGTTAGGGTTAGGGTTAGGGTGAGGGTTAGGGTATGGCTTAGGGTACGGGTTCGGGGAGGGGTTCGGGTAGGGCGTAGGGTATGGGTTAGGGTTAGGGTTAGGACTAGTGTTAGGGTTAGGGCTCGGTTTAGGTTACGGGTTAGGATTAGGGTACGCGCTAGGGTTAGGGTAGGGGTTAGGGTTAGGGTACGCGTTAGGGTGAGGGTAGTTATTAAACCTATCACACTATCTAGATACCCCTTAGCACATAAAGGAATATTATTTGGGGGTTCAGCCATGGAGAAGAGTTTAGACACGAGGAGAAGATAAGGAACACACCCATTATCAAGAAATCACATTAGGATTCTCTTTTTAACATGTTCCTTAAAACACTAGTGCTTAGGAAATCTATTGGAGGCACAAGCCGTCAAGGGTAGCTTAGGGTTAGGGTTAGGGTTAGGGTGAGGGTTAGGGTACGGCTTAGGGTACGGATTCGGGGAGGGGTTCGGGTAGGGCGTAGGGTATGGGTAAGGGTTAGGGTTAGGGCTAGTGTTAGGGTTAGGGCTTGGTTTAGGGTACAGGTTAGGATTAGGGTACGCGTTAGTGTTAGGGTAGGGGTTAGGGTTAGTGTACGCGTTAGGGTGAGGGTAGTAATTAAACCTATCCCACTCTCTACATACCCCTTAGCACGTACAGGAATATTATTGGGGGTCCAGCCATGGAGAAGAGTTTAGACACTAGGAGAAGATAAGGAACACACCCATTATCACGAAATCACATTAGGATTCTCTTTTTAACCTGTTCCTTAAAACACTAGTGCTTAGGAAATCTATTGGAGGCAGAAGCAGTCAAGGGTAGCTTAGGGTTAGGGTTAGGGTTAGGGTGAGGGTTAGGGTATGGCTTAGGGTACGGGTTCGGGGAGGGGTTCGGGTAGGGCGTAGGGTATGGGTTAGGGTTAGTGTTAGGGTTAGTGTTAGGGTTAGGGCTCGGTTTAGGGTACGGGTTAGGATTAGGGTACGCGTTAGGGTTAGGGTAGGGGTTAGGGTTAGGGTACGCGTTAGGGTGGGGGTTGTTATTAAACGTATCACACTCTCTAGATACCCCTTAGCACGTAAAGGAATATTATTTGGGGGTCCAGCCATGGAGAAGAGTTTAGACACTAGGAGAAGATAAGGAACACACCCATTATCACGAAGTCACATTAGGATTCTCTTTTTAACCTGTTCCTTAAAACACTAGTGCTTAGGAAATCTATTGGAGGCAGAAGCCGTCAAGGGTAGCTTAGGGTTAGGGTTAGGGTTAGGGTGAGGGTTAGGGTACGGCTTAGGGTACGGGTACGGGGAGGGGTTCGGGTAGGCCGTAGGGTAAGGGTTAGGGTTAGGGTTAGGGTTAGTGTTAGGGTTAGGGCTCGGTTTAGGGTACGGGTTAGGATTAGGGTACGCGTTAGTGTTAGGGTAGGGGTTAGGGTTAGGGTACGCTTTAGGGTGAGGGTAGTTATTAAACCTATACCACTCTCTAGATACCCCTTAGCACGTAAAGGAATATTATTTGGGGGTCCAGCCATGGAGAAGGGTTTAGACACTAGGAGAAGATAAGGAACACACCCATTATCAAGAAATCACAATATGATTCTCTTTTTAAACTGTTCCTTAAAACACTAGTGGTTAGGAAATCTATTGGAGGCAGAAGCAGTCAAGGGTAGCTTAGGGTTAGGGTTAGGGTTAGGGTGAGGGTTAGGGTACGGCTTAGGGTACGGGTTCGGGGAGGGTTTCGGGTAGGGCGTTGGGTATGGGTTAGGGTTAGGATTAGGGTTAGTGTTAGGGTTAGGGCTCGGTTTAGGGTACGGGTTAGGATTAGTGTACTCGTTAGGGATAGGGTAGCGGTTAGGGTTAGGGTACGCGTTAGGGTGAGGGTAGTTATTAAACCTATCCCACTCTCTAGATACCCCTTAGCACGTAAAGGAATATTATTTGGGGGTCCAGCCATGGAGAAGAGTTTAGACACGAGGAGAAGATAAGGAAAACACCCATTATCAAGAAATCACATTAGGATTCTCTTTTAAACCTGTTCCTTAAATCACTAGTGCTTAGGAAATCTATTGGAGGCAGAAGCCGTCAAGGGTAGCTTAGGGTTAGGGTTAGGGTTAGGGTGAGGGTTAGGGTACGGCTTAGGGTACGGGTTCGGGGAGGGGTTCGGGTAGGGCGTAGGGTATGGGTTAGAGTTAGGGTTAGGGTTAGTGTTAGGGTTAGGGCTCGGTTTAGGGTACGGGTTAGGATTAGGGTACGCGTTAGTGTTAGGGTAGGGGTTAGGCTTAGGGTACGCTTTAGGGTGAGGGTAGTTATTAAACCTATCCCACTCTCTACATACCCCTTAGCACGTAAAGGAATATTATTTGGGGGTCCAGCCATGGAGAAGGGTTTAGACACTAGGAGAAGATAAGGAACACACCCTTTATCAAGAAATCACAATATGATTCTCTTTTTAAACTGTTCCTTAAAACACTAGTGGTTAGGAAATCTATTGGAGGCAGAAGCAGTCAAGGGTAGCTTAGGGTTAGGGTTACGGTTAGGGTGAGGGTTAGGGTACGGCTTAGGGTACGGGTTCGGGGAGGTGTTCGGGTTGGGCGTAGGGAATGGGTTAGGGTTAGGGTTAGGGCTAGTGTTAGGGTTAGGGCTCGGTTTAGGGTACGTGTTAGGATTAGGGTACGCGTTAGGGTTAGGGTAGGGGTTAGGGTTAGTGTACGCGTTAGGGTGAGGGTAGTTATTAAACCTATCCCACTCTCTAGATACCCCTTAGCACGTACAGGAATATTATTGGGGGTCCAGCCATGGAGAAGAGTTTAGACACTAGGAGAAGATAAGGAACACACCCATTATCACGAAATCACATTAGGATTCTCTTTTTAACCTGTTCCTTAAAACACTAGTGCTTAGGAAATCTATTGGAGGCAGAAGCAGTCAAGGGTAGCTTAGGGTTAGGGTTAGGGTTAGGGTGAGGGTTAGGGTACGGCTTAGGTTACGGGTTCGGGGAGGGTTTCGGGTAGGGATTAGGGTATGGGTTAGGGTTAGGGTTAGGGTTAGTGTTAGGGTTAGGGCTCGGTTTAGGGTACGGGTTAGGATTAGGGTACTCGTTAGGGTTAGGCTAGCGGTTAGGGTTAGGGTACGCGTTAGGGTGAGGGTAGTTATTAAACCTATCCCACTCTCTAGATACCCCTTAGCACATAAAGGAATATTATTTGGGGGTCCAGCCATGGAGAAGAGTTTAGACACGAGGAGAAGATAAGGAAAACACCCATTATCAAGAAATCACATTAGGATTCTCTTTTAAACCTGTTCCTTAAATCACTAGTGCTTAGGAAATCTATTGGAGGCAGAAGCCGTCAAGGGTAGCTTAGGGTTAGGGTTAGGGTTAGGGTGAGGGTTAGGGTACGGCTTAGGGTACGGGTTCGGGGAGGGGTTCGGGTAGGGCGTAGGGTATGGGTTAGAGTTAGGGTTAGGGTTAGTGTTAGGGTTAGGGCTCGGTTTAGGGTACGGGTTAGGATTAGGGTACGCGTTAGTGTTAGGGTAGGGGTTAGGGTTAGGGTACGCTTTAGGGTGAGGGTAGTTATTAAACCTATCCCACTCTCTAGATACCCCTTAGCACGTAAAGGAATATTATTTGGGGGTCCAGCCATGGAGAAGGGTTTAGACACTAGGAGAAGATAAGGAACACACCCTTTATCAAGAAATCACAATATGATTCTCTTTTTAAACTGTTCCTTAAAACACTAGTGGTTAGGAAATCTATTGGAGGCAGAAGCAGTCAAGGGTAGCTTAGGGTTAGGGTTACGGTTAGGGTGAGGGTTAGGGTACGGCTTAGGGTACGGGTTCGGGGAGGTGTTCGGGTTGGGCGTAGGGAATGGGTTAGGGTTAGGGTTAGGGCTAGTGTTAGGGTTAGGGCTCGGTTTAGGGTACAGGTTAGGATTAGGGTACGCGTTAGGGTTAGGGTAGGGGTTAGGGTTAGTGTACGCGTTAGGGTGAGGGTAGTTATTAAACCTATCCCACTCTCTACATACCCCTTAGCACGTACAGGAATATTATTGGGGGTCCAGCCATGGAGAAGAGTTTAGACACTAGGAGAAGATAAGGAACACACCCATTATCACGAAATCACATTAGGATTCTCTTTTTAACCTGTTCCTTAAAACACTAGTGCTTAGGAAATCTATTGGAGGCAGAAGCAGTCAAGGGTAGCTTAGGGTTAGGGTTAGGGTTAGGGTGAGGGTTAGGGTACGGCTTAGGTTACGGGTTCGGGGAGGGTTTCGTGTAGGGATTAGGGTATGGGTTAGGGTTAGGGTTAGGGTTAGTGTTAGGGTTAGGGCTCGGTTTAGGGTACGGGTTAGGATTAGGGTACTCGTTAGGGTTAGGCTAGCGGTTAGGGTTAGGGTACGCGTTAGGGTGAGGGTAGTTATTAAACCTATCCCACTCTCTAGATACCCCTTAGCACGTAAAGGAATATTATTTGGGCGTCGAGCCATGGAGAAGAGTTTAGACACTAGGAGAAGATAAGGAACACACCCATTATCACGAAATCACATTAGGATTCTCTTTTTAACTTGTTCCTTAAAACACTAGTGCTTAGGAAATCTATTGGAGGCAGAAGCAGTCAAGGGTAGCTTAGGGTTAGGGTTAGGGTTAGGGTGAGGGTTAGGGTACGGCTTAGGGTACGGGTTCGGGGAGGGGTTCGGGTAGGGCGTAGGGTATGGGTTAGGGTTAGGGTTAGGGCTAGTGTTAGGGTTAGGGCTCGGTTTAGGGTACGGGTTAGGATTAGGGTACGCGTTAGGGTTAGGGTAGGGGTTAGGGTTAGGGTACGCGTTAGGGTGAGGGTAGTTATTAAACCTATCCCACTCTCTAGATACCCCTTAGCACGTAAAGGAATATTATTTGGGGGTCCAGCCATGGAGAAGAGTTTAGACACGAGGAGAAGATAAGGAACACACACATTATCAAGAAATCACATTAGGATTCTCTTTTTAACCTGTTCCTTAAAACACTAGTGCTTAGGAAATCTATTGGAGGCAGAAGCAGTCAAGGGTAGCTTAGGGTTACGGTTAGGGTTAGGGTGAGGGTTAGGGTACGGCTTACGATAGGCGTTCGGTGAGGGGTTCGGGTAGGGCGTAGGGTATGGGTTAGGGTTAGGGATAGGGCTAGTGTTAGGGTTAGGGCTCGGTTTAGGGTACGGGTTAGGATTAGGGTATGCGTTAGGGTTAGGGTAGGGGTTAGGGTTAGGATACGCGTTAGGGTGAGGGTAGTTATTAAACCTATCCCACTCTCTAGATACCCCTTAGCACGTAAAGGAATATTATTTGGGGGTCCAGCCATGGAGAAGAGTTTAGACACGAGGAGAAGATAAGGAAAACACCCATTATCAAGAAATCACATTAGGATTCTCTTTTAAACCTGTTCCTTAAATCACTAGTGCTTAGGAAATCTATTGGAGGCAGAAGCCGTCAAGGGTAGCTTAGGGTTAGGGTTAGGGTTAGGGTGAGGGTTAGGGTACGGCTTAGGGTACGGGTTCGGGGAGGGGTTCGGGTAGGGCGTAGGGTATGGGTTAGAGTTAGGGTTAGGGTTAGTGTTAGGGTTAGGGCTCGGTTTAGGGTACGGGTTAGGATTAGGGTACGCGTTAGTGTTAGGGTAGGGGTTAGGGTTAGGGTACGCTTTAGGGTGAGGGTAGTTATTAAACCTATACCACTCTCTAGATACCCCTTAGCACGTAAAGGAATATTATTTGGGGGTCCAGCCATGGAGAAGGGTTTAGACACTAGGAGAAGATAAGGAACACACCCATTATCAAGAAATCACAATATGATTCTCTTTTTAAACTGTTCCTTAAAACACTAGTGGTTAGGAAATCTATTGGAGGCAGAAGCAGTCAAGGGTAGCTTAGGGTTAGGGTTAGGGTTAGGGTGAGGGTTAGGGTACGGCCTAGGGTACGGGTTCGGGGAGGGTTTCGGGTAGGGCGTAGGGTATGGGTTAGGGTTAGGGTTAGGGTTAGTGTTAGGGTTAGGGCTCGGTTTAGGGTACGGGTTAGGATTAGTGTACTCGTTAGGGATAGGGTAGCGGTTAGGGTTAGGGTACGCGTTAGGGTGAGGGTAGTTATTAAACCTATGCCACTCTCTAGATACCCCTTAGCACGTAAAGGAATATTATTTGGGGGTCCAGCCATGGAGAAGAGTTTAGACACGAGGAGAAGATAAGGAAAACACCCATTATCAAGAAATCACATTAGGATTCTCTTTTAAACCTGTTCCTTAAATCACTAGTGCTTAGGAAATCTATTGGAGGCAGAAGCCGTCAAGGGTAGCTTAGGGTTAGGGTTAGGGTTAGGGTGAGGGTTAGGGTACGGCTTAGGGTACGGGTTCGGTGAGGGGTTCGGGTAGGGCGTAGGGTATGGGTTAGAGTTAGGGTTAGGGTTAGTGTTAGGGTTAGGGCTCGGTTTAGGGTACGGGTTAGGATTAGGGTACGCGTTAGTGTTAGGGTAGGGGTTAGGGTTAGGGTACGCTTTAGGGTGAGGGTAGTTATTAAACCTATCCCACTCTCTACATACCCCTTAGCACGTAAAGGAATATTATTTGGGGGTCCAGCCATGGAGAAGGGTTTAGACACTAGGAGAAGATAAGGAACACACCCTTTATCAAGAAATCACAATATGATTCTCTTTTTAAACTGTTCCTTAAAACACTAGTGGTTAGGAAATCTATTGGAGGCAGAAGCAGTCAAGGGTAGCTTAGGGTTAGGGTTACGGTTAGGGTGAGGGTTAGGGTACGGCTTAGGGTACGGGTTCGGGGAGGTGTTCGGGTTGGGCGTAGGGAATGGGTTAGGGTTAGGGTTAGGGCTAGTGTTAGGGTTAGGGCTCGGTTTAGGGTACGTGTTAGGATTAGGGTACGCGTTAGGGTTAGGGTAGGGGTTAGGGTTAGTGTACGCGTTAGGGTGAGGGTAGTTATTAAACCTATCCCACTCTCTAGATACCCCTTAGCACGTACAGGAATATTATTGGGGGTCCAGCCATGGAGAAGAGTTTAGACACTAGGAGAAGATGAGGAACACACCCATTATCACGAAATCACATTAGGATTCTCTTTTTAACCTGTTCCTTAAAACACTAGTGCTTAGGAAATCTATTGGAGGCAGAAGCAGTCAAGGGTAGCTTAGGGTTAGGGTTAGGGTTAGGGTGAGGGTTAGGGTACGGCTTAGGTTACGGGTTCGGGGAGGGTTTCGGGTAGGGATTAGGGTATGGGTTAGGGTTAGGGTTAGGGTTAGTGTTAGGGTTAGGGCTCGGTTTAGGGTACGGGTTAGGATTAGGGTACTCGTTAGGGTTAGGCTAGCGGTTAGGGTTAGGGTACGCGTTAGGGTGAGGGTAGTTATTAAACCTATCCCACTCTCTAGATACCCCTTAGCACGTAAAGGAATATTATTTGGGGGTCCAGCCATGGAGAAGAGTTTAGACACGAGGAGAAGATAAGGAAAACACCCATTATCAAGAAATCACATTAGGATTCTCTTTTAAACCTGTTCCTTAAATCACTAGTGCTTAGGAAATCTATTGGAGGCAGAAGCCGTCAAGGGTAGCTTAGGGTTAGGGTTAGGGTTAGGGTGAGGGTTAGGGTACGGCTTAGGGTACGGGTTCGGGGAGGGGTTCGGGTAGGGCGTAGGGTATGGGTTAGAGTTAGGGTTAGGGTTAGTGTTAGGGTTAGGGCTCGGTTTAGGGTACGGGTTAGGATTAGGGTACGCGTTAGTGTTAGGGTAGGGGTTAGGGTTAGGGTACGCTTTAGGGTGAGGGTAGTTATTAAACCTATCCCACTCTCTAGATACCCCTTAGCACGTAAAGGAATATTATTTGGGGGTCCAGCCATGGAGAAGGGTTTAGACACTAGGAGAAGATAAGGAACACACCCTTTATCAAGAAATCACAATATGATTCTCTTTTTAAACTGTTCCTTAAAACACTAGTGGTTAGGAAATCTATTGGAGGCAGAAGCAGTCAAGGGTAGCTTAGGGTTAGGGTTACGGTTAGGGTGAGGGTTAGGGTACGGCTTAGGGTACGGGTTCGGGGAGGTGTTCGGGTTGGGCGTAGGGAATGGGTTAGGGTTAGGGTTAGGGCTAGTGTTAGGGTTAGGGCTCGGTTTAGGGTACAGGTTAGGATTAGGGTACGCGTTAGGGTTAGGGTAGGGGTTAGGGTTAGTGTACGCGTTAGGGTGAGGGTAGTTATTAAACCTATCCCACTCTCTAGATACCCCTTAGCACGTACAGGAATATTATTGGGGGTCCAGCCATGGAGAAGAGTTTAGACACTAGGAGAAGATAAGGAACACACCCATTATCACGAAATCACATTAGGATTCTCTTTTTAACCTGTTCCTTAAAACACTAGTGCTTAGGAAATCTATTGGAGGCAGAAGCAGTCAAGGGTAGCTTAGGGTTAGGTTTAGGGTTAGGGTGAGGGTTAGGGTACGGCTTAGGGTACGGGTTCGGGGAGGGTTTCGTGTAGGGATTAGGGTATGGGTTAGGGTTAGGGTTAGGGTTAGTGTTAGGGTTAGGGCTCGGTTTAGGGTACGGGTTAGGATTAGGGTACTCGTTAGGGTTAGGCTAGCGGTTAGGGTTAGGGTACGCGTTAGGGTGAGGGTAGTTATTAAACCTATCCCACTCAATAGATACCCCTTAGCACGTAAAGGAATATTATTTGGGCGTCGAGCCATGGAGAAGAGTTTAGACACTAGGAGAAGATAAGGAACACACCCATTATCACGAAATCACATTAGGATTCTCTTTTTAACTTGTTCCTTAAAACACTAGTGCTTAGGAAATCTATTGGAGGCAGAAGCAGTCAAGGGTAGCTTAGGGTTAGGGTTAGGGTTAGGGTGAGGGTTAGGGTACGGCTTAGGGTACGGGTTCGGGGAGGGGTTCGGGTAGGGCGTAGGGTATGGGTTAGGGTTAGGGTTAGGGCTAGTGTTAGGGTTAGGGCTCGGTTTAGGGTACGGGTTAGGATTAGGATACGCGTTAGGGTTAGGGGAGGGGTTAGGGTTAGGGTACGCGTTAGGGTGAGGGTAGTTATTAAACCTATCCCACTCTCTAGATACCCCTTAGCACGTAAAGGAATATTATTTGGGGGTCCAGCCATGGAGAAGAGTTTAGACACGAGGAGAAGATAAGGAACACACACATTATCAAGAAATCACATTAGGATTCTCTTTTTAACCTGTTCCTTAAAACACTAGTGCTTAGGAAATCTATTGGAGGCAGAAGCCGTCAAGGGTAGCTTAGGGTTAGGGTTAGGGTTAGGGTGAGGGTTAGGGTACGGTTTAGGGTACGGGTTCAGGGAGGGGTTCGGGTAGGGCGTAGGGTATTTGTTAGGGTTAGGGTTAGAGTTAGTGTAAGGTTAGGGCTCGGTTTAGGGTACGGGTTAGGATTAGGGTACGCGCTAGGGTTAGGGTAGGGGTTAGGGTTAGGGTATGCGTTAGGGTGAGGGTAGTTATTAAACCTATCACACTCTCTAGATACCCCTTAGCACAGAAAGGAATATTATTTGGGGGTCCAGCCATGGAGAAGAGTTTAGACACGAGGAGAAGATAAGGAACACACCCATTATCAACAAATCACATTAGGATTCTCTTTTTAACATGTTCCTTAAAACACTAGTGCTTAGGAAATCTATTGGAGGCAGAAGCCGTCAAGGGTAGCTTAGGGTTAGGGTTAGGGTTAGGGTGAGGGTTAGGGTACGGCTTAGGGTACGGGTTCGGGGAGGGGTTCGGGTAGGGCGTAGGGTATGGGTTAGGGTTAGGGTTAAGGCTAGTGTTAGGGTTAGGGCTCGGTTTAGGGTACAGGTTAGGATTAGGGTACGCGTTAGGGTTAGGGTAGGGGTTAGGGTTAGTGTACGCGTTATGGTGAGGGTAGTTATTAAACCTATCCCACTCTCTAGATACCCCTTAGCACGTACAGGAATATTATTTGGGGTCCAGCCATGGAGAAGAGTTTAGACACTAGGAGAAGATAAGGAACACACCCATTATCACGAAATCACATTAGGATTCTCTTTTTAACCTGTTCCTTAAAACACTAGTGCTTAGGAAATCTATTGGAGGGAGAAGCAGTCAAGGGTAGCTTAGGGTTAGGGTTAGGGTTAGGGTGAGGCTTAGGGTACAGCTTAGGGTACGGGTTCGGGGAGGGGTTCGGGTAGGGCGTAGGGTATGGGTTAGGGTTAGGGTTAGGGTTAGTGTTAGGGTTAGGGCTCGGTTAAGGGTACGGGTTAGGATTAGGGTACGCGTTAGTGTTAGGGTAGTGGTTAGGGTTAGGGTACGCTTTAGGGTGAGGGTAGTTATTAAACCTATCCCACTCTCTAGATACCCCTTAGCGCGTAATGGAATATTATTTGGGGGTCCAGCCATGGAGAAGAGTTTAGACACTAGGAGAAGATAAGGAACACACCCATTATCAAGAAATCACAATATGATTCTCTTTTTAACCTGTTCCTTAAAACACTAGTGCTTAGGAAATCTATTGGAGGCAGAAGCAGTCAAGGGTAGCTTAGGGTTAGGGTTAGGGTTAGGGTGAGGGTTAGGGTACGGCTTAGGTTACGGGTTCGGGGAGGGTTTCGGGTAGGGATTAGGGTATGGGTTAGGGTTAGGGTTAGGGTTAGTGTTAGGGTTAGGGCTCGGTTTAGGGTACGGGTTAGGATTAGGGTACTCGTTAGGGTTAGGCTAGCGGTTAGGGTTAGGGTACGCGTTAGGGTGAGGGTAGTTATTAAACCTATCCCACTCTCTAGATACCCCTTAGCACGTAAAGGAATATTATTTGGGGGTCCAGCCATGGAGAAGAGTTTAGACACGAGGAGAAGATAAGGAAAACACCCATTATCAAGAAATCACATTAGGATTCTCTTTTAAACCTGTTCCTTAAATCACTAGTGCTTAGGAAATCTATTGGAGGCAGAAGCCGTCAAGGGTAGCTTAGGGTTAGGGTTAGGGTTAGGGTGAGGGTTAGGGTACGGCTTAGGGTACGGGTTCGGGGAGGGGTTCGGGTAGGGCGTAGGGTATGGGTTAGAGTTAGGGTTAGGGTTAGTGTTAGGGTTAGGGCTCGGTTTAGGGTACGGGTTAGGATTAGGGTACGCGTTAGTGTTAGGTTAGGGGTTAGGGTTAGGGTACGCTTTAGGGTGAGGGTAGTTATTAAACCTATCCCACTCTCTAGATACCCCTTAGCACGTAAAGGAATATTATTTGGGGGTCCAGCCATGGAGAAGGGTTTAGACACTAGGAGAAGATAAGGAACACACCCTTTATCAAGAAATCACAATATGATTCTCTTTTTAAACTGTTCCTTAAAACACTAGTGGTTAGGAAATCTATTGGAGGCAGAAGCAGTCAAGGGTAGCTTAGGGTTAGGGTTACGGTTAGGGTGAGGGTTAGGGTACGGCTTAGGGTACGGGTTCGGGGAGGTGTTCGGGTTGGGCGTAGGGAATGGGTTAGGGTTAGGGTTAGGGCTAGTGTTAGGGTTAGGGCTCGGTTTAGGGTACAGGTTACGATTAGGGTACGCGTTAGGGTTAGGGTAGGGGTTAGGGTTAGTGTACGCGTTAGGGTGAGGGTAGTTATTAAACCTATCCCACTCTCTAGATACCCCTTAGCACGTACAGGAATATTATTGGGGGTCCAGCCATGGAGAAGAGTTTAGACACTAGGAGAAGATAAGGAACACACCCATTATCACGAAATCACATTAGGATTCTCTTTTTAACCTGTTCCTTAAAACACTAGTGCTTAGGAAATCTATTGGAGGCAGAAGCAGTCAAGGGTAGCTTAGGGTTAGGGTTAGGGTTAGGGTGAGGGTTAGGGTACGGCTTAGGTTACGGGTTCGGGGAGGGTTTCGGGTAGGGATTAGGGTATGGGTTAGGGTTAGGGTTAGGGTTAGTGTTAGGGTTAGGGCTCGGTTTAGGGTACGGGTTAGGATTAGGGTACTCGTTAGGGTTAGGCTAGCGGTTAGGGTTAGGGTACGCGTTAGGGTGAGGGTAGTTATTAAACCTATCACACTCTCTAGATACCCCTTAGCACGTAAAGGAATATTATTTGGGCGTCGAGCCATGGAGAAGAGTTTAGACACTAGGAGAAGATAAGGAACACACACATTATCAAGAAATCACATTAGGATTCTATTTTTAACCTGTTCCTTAAAACACTAGTGCTTAGGAAATCTATTGGAGGCAGAAGCCATCAAGGGTAGCTTAGGGTTAGGGTTAGGGTTAGGGTGAGGGTTAGGGTACGGTTTAGGGTACGGGTTCAGGGAGGGGTTCGGGTAGGGCGTAGGGTATTGGTTAGGGTTAGGGCTAGAGTTAGTGTAAGGTTAGGGCTCGGTTTAGGGTACGGGTTAGGATTAGGGTACGCGCTAGGGTTAGGGTAGGGGTTAGGGTTAGGGTATGCGTTAGGGTGAGGGTAGTTATTAAACCTATCACACTCTCTAGATACCCCTTAGCACAGAAAGGAATATTATTTGGGGGTCCAGCCATGGAGAAGAGTTTAGACACGAGGAGAAGATAAGGAACACACCCATTATCAAGAAATCACATTAGGATTCTCTTTTTAACATGTTCCTTAAAACACTAGTGCTTAGGAAATCTATTGGAGGCAGAAGCCGTCAAGGGTAGCTTAGGGTTAGGGTTAGGGTTAGGGTGAGGGTTAGGGTACGGCTTAGGGTACGGGTTCGGGGAGGGGTTCGGGTAGGGCGTAGGGTATGGGTTAGGGTTAGGGTTAGGGCTAGTGTTAGGGTTAGGGCTCGGTTTAGGTTACAGGTTAGGATTAGGGTACGCGTTAGGGTTAGGGTAGGGGTTAGGGTTAGTGTACGCGTTATGGTGAGGGTAGTTATTAAACCTATCCCACTCTCTAGATACCCCTTAGCACGTACAGGAATATTATTTGGGGTCCAGCCATGGAGAAGAGTTTAGACACTAGGAGAAGATAAGGAACACACCCATTATCAAGAAATCACAATGTGATTCTCTTTTTAACCTGTTCCTTAAAACACTAGTGCTTAGGAAATCTATTGGAGGCAGAAGCAGTCAAGGGTAGCTTAGGGTTAGGGTTAGGGTTAGGGTGAGGGTTACGGTACGGCTTAGGGTACGGGTTCGGGGACGGGTTCGGGTAGGCCGTAGGGTATGGGTTAGGGTTAGGGTTAGGGTTAGTGTTAGGGTTAGGGCTCGGTTTAGGGTACGGGTTAGGATTAGGGTACGCGTTAGTGTTAGGGTAGTGGTTAGGGTTAGGGTACGCTTTAGGGTGAGGGTAGTTATTAAACCTATCCCACTCTCTAGATACCCCTTAGCACGTAAAGGAATATTATTTGGGGGTCCAGCCATGGAGAAGAATTTAGACACTAGGAGAAGATAAGGAACACACCCATTATCAAGAAATCACAATATGATTCTCTTTTTAAACTGTTCCTTAAAACACTAGTGCTTAGGAAATCTATTGTAGGCAGAAGCAGTCAAGGGTAGCTTAGGGTTAGGGTTAGGGTTAGGGTGAGGGTTAGGGTACGGCTTACGATACGGGTTCGGTGAGGGGTTCGGGTAGGGCGTAGGGTATGGGTTAGGGTTAGGGATAGGGCTAGTGTTAGGGTTAGGGCTCGGTTTAGGGTACGGGTTAGGATTAGGGTACTCGTTAGGGTTAGGGTAGCGGTTAGGGTTAGGGTACGCTTTAGGGTGAGGGTAGTTATTAAACCTATCACACTCTCTAGATACCCCTTAGCACGTAAAGGAATATTATTTGGGCGTCGAGCCATGGAGAAGAGTTTAGACACTAGGAGAAGATAAGGAACACACCCATTATCACGAAATCACATTAGGATTCTCTTTTTAACTTGTTCCTTAAAACACTAGTGCTTAGGAAATCTATTGGAGGCAGAAGCAGTCAAGGGTAGCTTAGGGTTAGGGTTAGGGTTAGGGTGAGGGTTAGGGTACGGCTTAGGGTACGGGTTCGGTGAGGGGTTCGGGTAGGGCGTAGGGTATGGGTTAGGGTTAGTGTTAGGGCTAGTGTTAGGGTTAGGGCTTGGTTTAGGGTACGGGTTAGGATTAGGGTACGCGTTAGGGTTAGGGTAGGGGTTAGGGTTAGGGTACGCGTTAGGGTGAGGGTAGTTATTAAACCTATCCCACTCTCTAGATACCCCTTAGCACGTAAAGGAATATTATTTGGGGGTCCAGCCATGGAGAAGAGTTTAGACACGAGGAGAAGATAAGGAACACACACATTATCAAGAAATCACATTAGGATTCTCTTTTTAACCTGTTCCTTAAAACACTAGTGCTTAGGAAATCTATTGTAGGCAGAAGCAGTCAAGGGTAGCTTAGGGTTAGGGTTAGGGTTAGGGTGAGGGTTAGGGTACGGTTTAGGGTACGGGTTCAGGGAGGGGTTCGGGTAGGGCGTAGGGTATTGGTTAGGGTTAGGGTTAGAGTTAGTGTTAGGGTTAGGGCTCGGTTTAGGGTACGGGTTAGGGTTAGGGTACGCGCTAGGGTTAAGGTATGGGTTAGGGTTAGGGTATGCGTTAGGGTGAGGGTAGTTATTAAACCTATCACACTCTCTAGATACCCCTTAGCACAGAAAGGAATATTATTTGGGGGTCCAGCCATGGAGAAGAGTTTAGACACGAGGAGAAGATAAGGAACACACCCATTATCAAGAAATCACATTAGGATTCTCTTTTTAACATGTTCCTTAAAACACTAGTGCTTAGGAAATCTATTGGAGGCAGAAGCCGTCAAGGGTAGCTTAGGGTTAGGGTTAGGGTTAGGGTGAGGGTTAGGGTACGGCTTAGGGTACGGGTTCGGGGAGGGGTTCGGGTAGGGCGTAGGGTATGGGTTAGGATTAGGGTTAGGGTTAGTGTTAGGGTTAGGGCTCGGTTTAGGGTACGGGTTAGGATTAGGGTACTCGTTAGGGTTAGGGTAGGGGTTAGGGTTAGGGTACGCGTTAGGGTGAGGGTAGTTATTAAACCTATCCCCTCTCAAGATACCCCTTAGCACGTAAAGTAATATTATTTGGGGGTCCAGCCATGGAGAAGAGTTTAGACACTAGGAGAAGATAAGGAACACACCCATTATCACGAAATCACATTAGGATTCTCTTTTTAACCTGTTCCTTAAAACACTAGTGATTAGGAAATCTATTGGAGGCAGAAGCAGTCAAGGGTAGCTTAGGGTTAGGGTTAGGGTTAGGGTGAGGGTTAGGGTATGGCTTAGGGTACGGGTTCGGGGAGGGGTTCGGGTAGGGCGTAGGGTATGGGTTAGGGTTAGGGTTAGGGCTAGTGTTAGGGTTAGGGCTCGGTTTAGGTTACGGGTTAGGATTAGGGTACGCGCTAGGGTTAGGGTAGGGGTTAGGGTTAGGGTACGCGTTAGGGTGAGGGTAGTTATTAAACCTATCACACTCTCTAGATACCCCTTAGCACGTACAGGAATATTATTGGGGGTCCAGCCATGGAGAAGAGTTTAGACACGAGGAGAAGATAAGGAAAACACCCATTATCAAGAAATCACATTAGGATTCTCTTTTTAAACTGTTCCTTAAAACACTAGTTGTTAGGAAATCTATTGGAGGCAGAAGCAGTCAAGGGTAGCTTAGGGTTAGGGTTAGGGTTAGGGTGAGGGTTAGGGTACGGCTTAGGGTACGGGTTCGGGGAGGGGTTCGGGTAGGGCGTAGGGTATGGGTTAGGGTTAGGGATAGGGCTAGTGTTAGGGTTAGGGCTCGGTTTAGGGTACGGGTTAGGATTAGGGTATGCGTTAGGGTTAGGGTAGGGGTTAGGGTTAGGATACGCGTTAGGGTGAGGGTAGTTATTAAACCTATCCCACTCTCTAGATACCCCTTAGCACGTAAAGGAATATTATTTGGGGGTCCAGCCATGGAGAAGAGTTTAGACACGAGGAGAAGATAAGGAAAACACCCATTATCAAGAAATCACATTAGGATTCTCTTTTTAACCTGTTCCTTAAATCACTAGTGCTTAGGAAATCTATTGGAGGCAGAAGCCGTCAAGGGTAGCTTAGGGTTAGGGTTAGGGTTAGGGTGAGGTTTAGGGTACGGCTTAGGGTACGGGTTCGGGGAGGGGTTCGGGTAGGGCGTAGGGTATGGGTTAGAGTTAGGGTTAGGGTTAGTGTTAGGGTTAGGGCTCGGTTTAGGGTACGGGTTAGGATTAGGGTACGCGTTAGTGTTAGGGTAGGGGTTAGGGTTAGGGTACGCTTTAGGGTGAGGGTAGTTATTAAACCTATCCCACTCTCTAGATACCCCTTAGCACGTAAAGGAATATTATTTGGGGGTCCAGCCATGGAGAAGAGTTTAGACACGAGGAGAAGATAAGGAACACACACATTATCAAGAAATCACATTAGGATTCTCTTTTTAACCTGTTCCTTAAAACACTAGTGCTTAGGAAATATATTGGAGGCAGAAGCCGTCAAGGGTAGCTTAGGGTTAGGGTTAGGGTTAGGGTGAGGGTTAGGGTACGGTTTAGGGTACGGGTTCAGGGAGGGGTTCGGGTAGGGCGTAGGGTATTGGTTAGGGTTAGGGTTAGAGTTAGTGTTAGGGTTAGGGCTCGGTTTAGGGTACGGGTTAGGGTTAGGGTACGCGCTAGGGTTAAGGTAGGGGTTAGGGTTAGGGTATGCGTTAGGGTGAGGGTAGTTATTAAACCTATCCCACTCTCTAGATACCCCTTAGCACAGAAAGGAATATTATTTGGGGGTCCAGCCATGGAGAAGAGTTTAGACACTAGGAGAAGATAAGGAACACACCCATTATCACGAAATCACATTAGGATTCTCTTTTTAACCTGTTCCTTAAAACACTAGTGCTTAGGAAATCTATTGGAGGCAGAAGCAGTCAAGGGTAGCTTAGGGTTAGGGTTAGGGTTAGGGTGAGGGTTAGGGTACGGCTTAGGTTACGGGTTCGGGGAGGGTTTCGGGTAGGGATTAGGGTATGGGTTAGGTTTAGGGTTAGGGTTAGTGTTAGGGTTAGGGCTCGGTTTAGGGTACGGGTTAGGATTAGGGTACTCGTTAGGGTTAGGCTAGCGGTTAGGGTTAGGGTACGCGTTAGGGTGAGGGTAGTTATTAAACCTATCCCACTCTCTAGATACCCCTTAGCACGTAAAGTAATATTATTTGGGGGTCCAGCCATGGAGAAGCGTTTAGACACGAGGAGAAGATAAGGAAAACACCCATTATCAAGAAATCACATTAGGATTCTCTTTTAAACCTGTTCCTTAAATCACTAGTTCTTAGGAAATCTATTGGAGGCAGAAGCCGTCAAGGGTAGCTTAGGGTTAGGGTTAGGGTTAGGGTGAGGGTTAGGGTACGGCTTAGGGTACGGGTTCGGGGAGGGGTTCGGGTAGGGCGTAGGGTATGGGTTAGAGTTAGGGTTAGGGTTAGTGTTAGGGTTAGGGCTCGGTTTAGGGTACGGGTTAGGATTAGGGTACGCGTTAGTGTTAGGGTAGGGGTTAGGGTTAGGGTACGCTTTAGGGTGAGGGTAGTTATTAAACCTATCCCACTCTCTAGATACCCCTTAGCGCGTAAAGGAATATTATTTGGGGGTCCAGCCATGGAGAAGAGTTTAGACACTAGGAGAAGATAAGGAACACACCCATTATCAAGAAATCACAATATGATTCTCTTTTTAAACTGTTCCTTAAAACACTAGTGCTTAGGAAATCTATTGGAGGCAGAAGCATTCAAGGGTAGCTTAGGGTTAGTTTTAGGGTTAGGGTGAGGGTTAGGGTACGGCTTAGGGTACGGGTTCGGGGAGGGTTTCGGGTAGGGCGTAGTGTATGGGTTAGGGTTACGTTTAGGGTTAGTGTTAGGGTTAGGGCTCGGTTTAGGGTACGGGTTAGGATTAGGGTACTCGTTAGGGTTAGGGTAGGGGTTAGGGTTAGGGTACGCGTTAGGGTGAGGGTAGTTATTAAACCTATCACACTCTCTAGATACCACTTAGCACGTAAAGGAATATTATTTGGGGGTCCATCAATGGAGAAGAGTTTAGACACTAGGAGAAGATAAGGAACACACCCATTATCACGAAATCACATTAGGATTCTCTTTTTAACCTGTTCCTTAAAACACTAGTGCTTAGGAAATCTATTGGAGGCAGAAGCAGTCAAGGGTAGCTTAGGGTTAGGGTTAGGGTTAGGGTGAGGGTTAGGGTACGGCTTAGGGTACGGGTTCGGGGAGGGGTTCGGGTAGGGCGTAGGGTATGGGTTAGGGTTAGGGTTAGGGCTAGTGTTAGGGTTAGGGCTCGGTTTAGGGTACGGGTTAGGATTAGGGTACGCGCTAGGGTTAGGGTAGGGGTTAGGGTTAGGGTACGCATTAGGGTGAGGGTAGTTATTAAACCTATCACACTCTCTAGATACCCCTTAGCACATAAAGGAATATTATTTGGGGGTTCAGCCATGGAGAAGAGTTTAGACACGAGGAGAAGATAAGGAACACACCCATTATCAAGAAATCACATTAGGATTCTCTTTTTAACATGTTCCTTAAAACACTAGTGCTTAGGAAATCTATTGGAGGCACAAGCCGTCAAGGGTAGCTTAGGGTTAGGGTTAGGGTGAGGGTGAGGGTTAGGGTACGGCTTAGGGTACGGGTTCGGGGAGGGGTTCGGGTAGGGCGTAGGGTATGGGTAAGGGTTAGGGTTAGGGCTAGTGTTAGGGTTAGGGCTCGGTTTAGGGTACACGTTAGGATTAGGGTACGCGTTAGTGTTAGGGTAGGGGTTAGGGTTAGTGTACGCGTTCGGGTGAGGGTAGTTATTAAACCTATCCCACTCTCTAGATACCCCTTAGCACGTACAGGAATATTATTGGGGGTCCAGCCATGGAGAAGAGTTTAGACACTAGGAGAAGATAAGGAACACACCCATTATCACGAAATCACATTAGGATTCTCTTTTTAACCTGTTCCTTAAAACACTAGTGCTTAGGAAATCTATTGGAGGCAGAAGCCGTCAAGGGTAGCTTAGGGTTAGTTTTAGGGTTAGGGTGAGGGTTAGGGTACGGCTTAGGGTACGGGTTCGGGGAGGGGTTCGGGTAGGGCGTAGGGTATGGGTTAGGGTTAGGGTTAGGGTTAGTGTTAGTGTTAGGGCTCGGTTTAGGGTACGGGATAGGATTAGGGTACGCGTTAGTGTTAGGGTAGGTGTTAGGGTTAGGGTACGCGATAGGGTGAGGTTAGTTATTAAACCTATCCCACTCTCTAGATACCCCTTAGTACGTAAAGGAATATTATTGGGGGTCCAGCCATGGAGAAGAGTTTAGACACTAGGAGAAGATAAGGAACACACCCATTATCAAGAAATCACATTAGGATTCTCTTTTTAACCTGTTCCTTAAAACACTAGTGCTTAGGAAATCTATTGGAGGCAGAAGCAGTCAAGGGTAGCTTAGGGTTAGGGTTAGGGATAGGGTGAGGGTTAGGGTATGGCTTAGGGTACGGGTTCGGGGAGGGGTTCGGGTAGGGCGTAGTTTATGGGTTAGGGTTAGGGTTAGGGTTAGTGTTAGGGTTAGGGCTCGGTTTAGGGTACGGGTTAGGATTAGGGTACGCGTTAGGGTTAGGGTAGGGGTTATGGTTAGGGTACGCGTTAGGGTGGGCGTAGTTATTAAATCTATCACACTCTCTAGATACCCCTTCGCACGTAAAGGACTATTATTTGGGGGTCCAGCCATGGAGAAGAGTTTAGACACGAGGAGAAGATAAGGAACACACCCATTATCAAGAAATCACAATGTGATTCTCTTTTTAAACTGTTCCTTAAAACACTAGTGCTTAGGAAATCTATTGGAGGCAGAAGCAGTCAAGGGTAGCTTAGGGTTAGGGTTAGGGTTAGGGTGAGGGTTACGGTACGGCTTAGGGTACGGGTTCGGGGACGGGTTCGGGTAGGCCGTAGGGTATGGGTTAGGGTTAGGGTTAGGGTTAGTGTTAGGGTTAGGGCTCGGTTTAGGGTACGGTTTAGGATTAGGGTACGCGTTAGTGTTAGGGTAGTGGTTAGGGTTAGGGTACGCTTTAGGGTGAGGGTAGTTATTAAACCTATCCCACTCTCTAGATACCCCTTAGCACGTAAAGGAATATTATTTGGGGGTCCAGCCATGGAGAAGAATTTAGACACTAGGAGAAGATAAGGAACACACCCATTATCAAGAAATCACAATATGATTCTCTTTTTAAACTGTTCCTTAAAACACTAGTGCTTAGGAAATCTATTGTAGGCAGAAGCAGTCAAGGGTAGCTTAGGGTTAGGGTTAGGGTTACGGTGAGGTTTAGGGTACGGCTTACGATACGGGTTCGGTGAGGGGTTCCGGTAGGGCGTAGGGTATGGGTTAGGGTTAGGGATAGGGCTAGTGTTAGGGTTAGGGCTCGGTTTAGGGTACGGGTTAGGATTAGGGTACTCGTTAGGGTTAGGGTAGCGGTTAGGGTTAGGGTACGCGTTAGGGTGAGGGTAGTTATTAAACCTATCACACTCTCTAGATACCCCTTAGCACGTAAAGGAATATTATTTGGGCGTCGAGCCATGGAGAAGAGTTTAGACACTAGGAGAAGATAAGGAACACACCCATTATCACGAAATCACATTAGGATTCTCTTTTTAACTTGTTCCTTAAAACACTAGTGCTTAGGAAATCTATTGGAGGCAGAAGCAGTCAAGGGTAGCTTAGGGTTAGGGTTAGGGTTAGGGTGAGGGTTAGGGTACGGCTTAGGGTACGGGTTCGGTGAGGGGTTCGGGTAGGGCGTAGGGTATGGGTTAGGGTTAGTGTTAGGGCTAGTGTTAGGGTTAGGGCTTGGTTTAGGGTACGGGTTAGGATTAGGGTACGCGTTAGGGTTAGGGTAGGGGTTAGGGTTAGGGTACGCGTTAGGGTGAGGGTAGTAATTAAACCTATCCCACTCTCTAGATACCCCTTAGCACGTAAAGGAATATTATTTGGGGGTCCAGCCATGGAGAAGAGTTTAGACACGAGGAGAAGATAAGGAACACACACATTATCAAGAAATCACATTACGATTCTGTTTTTAACCTGTTCCTTAAAACACTAGTGCTTAGGAAATATATTGGAGGCAGAAGCCGTCAAGGGTAGCTTAGGGTTAGGGTTAGGGTTAGGGTGAGGGTTAGGGTACGGTTTAGGGTACGGGTTCAGGGAGGGGTTCGGGTAGGGCGTAGGGTATTGGTTAGGGTTAGGGTTAGAGTTAGTGTTAGGGTTAGGGCTCGGTTTAGGGTACGGGTTAGGGTTAGGGTACGCGCTAGGGTTAAGGTAGGGGTTAGGGTTAGGGTATGCGTTAGGGTGAGGGTAGTTATTAAACCTATCACACTCTCTAGATACCCCTTAGCACAGAAAGGAATATTATTTGGGGGTCCAGCCATGGAGAAGAGTTTAGACACGAGGAGAAGATAAGGAACACACCCATTATCAAGAAATCACATTAGGATTCTCTTTTTAACATGTTCCTTAAAACACTAGTGCTTAGGAAATCTATTGGAGGCAGAAGCCGTCAAGGGTAGCTTAGGGTTAGGGTTAGGGTTAGGGTGAGGGTTAGGGTACGGCTTAGGGTACGGGTTCGGGGAGGGGTTCGGGTAGGGCGTAGGGTATGGGTTAGGGTTAGGGTTAGGGTTAGTGTTAGGGTTAGGGCTCGGTTTAGGGTACGGGTTAGGATTAGGGTACTCGTTAGGGTTAGGGTAGGGGTTAGGGTAAGGGTACGCGTTAGGGTGAGGGTAGTTATTAAACCTATCACACTCTCTAGATACCACTTAGCACGTAAAGGAATATTATTTGGGGGTCCAGCCATGGAGAAGAGTTTAGACACTAGGAGAAGATAAGGAACACACCCATTATCAAGAAATCACATTAGGATTCTCTTTTTAACCTGTTCCTTAAAACACTAGTGATTAGGAAATCTATTGGAGGCAGAAGCAGTCAAGGGTAGCTTAGGGTTAGGGTTAGGGTTAGGGTGAGGGTTAGGGTATGGCTTAGGGTACGGGTTCGGGGAGGGGTTCGGGTAGGGCGTAGGGTATGGGTTAGGGTTAGGGTTAGGGCTAGTGTTAGGGTTAGGGCTCGGTTTAGGTTACGGGTTAGGATTAGGGTACGCGCTAGGGTTAGGGCAGGGGTTAGGGTTAGGGTACGCGTTAGGGTGAGGGTAGTTATTAAACCTATCACACTATCTAGATACCCCTTAGCACATAAAGGAATATTATTTGGGGGTTCAGCCATGGAGAAGAGTTTAGACACGAGGAGAAGATAAGGAACACACCCATTATCAAGAAATCTCATTAGGATTCTCTTTTTAACATGTTCCTTAAAACACTAGTGCTTAGGAAATCTATTGGAGGCACAAGCCGTCAAGGGTAGCTTAGGGTTAGGGTTAGGGTTAGGGTGAGGGTTAGGGTACGGCTTAGGGTACGGGTTCGGGGAGGGGTTCGGGTAGGGCGTAGGGTATGGGTAAGGGTTAGGGTTAGGGCTAGTGTTAGGGTTAGGGCTCGGTTTAGGGTACAGGTTAGGATTAGGGTACGCGTTAGTGTTAGGGTAGGGGTTAGGGTTAGTGTACGCGTTAGGGTGAGGGTAGTTATTAAACCTATCCCACTCTCTACATACCCCTTAGCACGTACAGGAATATTATTGGGGGTCCAGCCATGGAGAAGAGTTTAGACACTAGGAGAAGATAAGGAACACACCCATTATCACGAAATCACATTAGGATTCTCTTTTTAACCTGTTCCTTAAAACACTAGTGCTTAGGAAATCTATTGGAGGCAGAAGCAGTCAAGGGTAGCTTAGGGTTAGGGTTAGGGTTAGGGTGAGGGTTAGGGTATGGCTTAGGGTACGGGTTCGGGGAGGGGTTCGGTTAGGGCGTAGGGTATGGGTTAGGGTTAGTGTTAGGGTTAGTGTTAGGGTTAGGGCTCGGTTTAGGGTACGGGTTAGGATTAGGGTACGCGTTAGGGTTAGGGTAGGGGTTAGGGTTAGGGTACGCGTTAGGGTGGGGGTTGTTATTAAACCTATCACACTCTCTAGATACCCCTTAGCACGTAAAGGAATATTATTTGGGGGTCCAGCCATGGAGAAGAGTTTAGACACTAGGAGAAGATAAGGAACACACCCATTATCAAGAAATCACATTAGGATTCTCTTTTTAACCTGTTCCTTAAAACACTAGTGCTTAGGAAATCTATTGGAGGCAGAAGCCGTCAAGGGTAGCTTAGGGTTAGGGTTAGGGTTAGGGTGAGGGTTAGGGTACGGCTTAGGGTACGGGTTCGGGGAGGGGTTCGGGTAGGGCGTAGGGTATGGGTTAGGGTTAGGGTTAGGGTTAGTGTTAGGGTTAGGGCTCGGTTTAGGGTATGGGTTAGGATTAGGGTACGCGTTAGTGTTAGGGTAAATGTTAGGGTTAGGGTACGCGATAGGGTGAGGTTAGTTATTAAACCTATCCCACTCTCTAGATACCCCTTAGTACGTAAAGGAATATTATTTGGGGGTCCAGCCATGGAGAAGAGTTTAGACACTAGGAGAAGATAAGGAACACACCCATTATCAAGAAATCACATTAGGATTCTCTTTTTAACCTGTTCCTTAAAACACTAGTGCTTAGGAAATCTATTGGAGGCAGAAGCAGTCAAGGGTAGCTTAGGGTTAGGGTTAGGGTTAGGGTGAGGGTTAGGGTATGGCTTAGGGTACGGGTTCGGGGAGGGGTTCGGGTAGGGCGTAGGGTATGGGTTAGGGTTAGGGTTAGGGTTAGTGTTAGGGTTAGGGCTCGGTTTAGGGTACGGGTTAGGATTAGGGTACGCGTTAGGGTTAGGGTAGGGGTTATGGTTAGGGTATGCGTTAGGGTGGGGGTAGTTATTAAATCTATCACACTCTCTAGATACCCCTTAGCACGTAAAGGACTATTATTTGGGGGTCCAGCCATGGAGAAGAGTTTAGACACGAGGAGAAGATAAGGAACACACCCATTATCAAGAAATCACAATGTGATTCTCTTTTTAAACTGTTCCTTAAAACACTAGTGCTTAGGAAATCTATTGGAGGCAGAAGCAGTCAAGGGTAGCTTAGGGTTAGGGTTAGGGTTAGGGTGAGGGTTACGGTACGGCTTAGGGTACGGATTCGGGGAGGGGTTCGGGTAGGCCGTAGGGTATGGGTTAGGGTTAGGGTTAGGGTTAGTGTTAGGGTTAGGGCTCGGTTTAGGGTACGGGTTAGGATTAGGGTACGCGTTAGTGTTAGGGTAGTGGTTAGGGTTAGGGTACGCTTTAGGGTGAGGGTAGTTATTAAACCTATCCCACTCTCTAGATACCCCTTAGCACGTAAAGGAATATTATTTGGGGGTCCAGACATGGAGAAGAATTTAGACACTAGGAGAAGATAAGGAACACACCCATTATCAAGAAATCACAATATGATTCTCTTTTTAAACTGTTCCTTAAAACACTAGTGCTTAGGAAATCTATTGGAGGCAGAAGCAGTCAAGGGTAGCTTAGGGTTAGGGTTAGGGTTAGGGTGAGGGTTAGGGTACGGCTTAGGGTACGGGTTCGGGGAGGGTTTCGGGTAGGGCGTAGGGTATGGGTTAGGGTTAGGGTTAGGGTTAGTGTTAGGTTTAGGGCTCGGTTTAGGGTACGGGTTAGGATTAGTGTACTCGTTAGGGATAGGGTAGCGGTTAGGGTTAGGGTACGCGTTAGGGTGAGGGTAGTTATTAAACCTATCACACTCTCTAGATACCCCTTAGCACGTAAAGGAATATTATTTGGGGGTCCAGCCATGGAGAAGAGTTTAGACACTAGGAGAAGATAAGGAACACACCCATTATCACGAAATCACATTAGGATTCTCTTTTTAACCTGTTCCTTAAAACACTAGTGCTTAGGAAATCTATTGGAGGCAGAAGCAGTCAAGGGTAGATTAGGGTTAGGGTTAGGGTTAGGGTGAGGGTTAGGGTACGGCTTAGGGTACGGGTTCGGGGAGGGGTTCGGGTAGGGCGTAGGGTATGGTTTAGGGTTAGGGTTAGGGCTAGTGTTAGGGTTAGGGCTCGGTTTAGGGTACGGGTTAGGATTAGGGTACGCGTTAGGGTTCGGGTAGGGGTTAGGGTTAGGGTACGCCTTAGGGTGAGGGTAGTTATTAAACCTATCCCACTCTCTAGATACCCCTTCGCACGTAAAGGAATATTATATGGGGGTCCAGCCATGGAGAAGAGTTTAGACACGAGGAGAAGATAAGGAACACACCCATTATCAAGAAATCACATTAGGATTCTCTTTTTAACCTGTTCCTTAAAACACTAGTGCTTAGGAAATCTATTGGAGGCAGAAGCCGTCAAGGGTAGCTTAGGGTTAGGGTTAGGGTTAGGGTGAGGGTTAGGGTACGGTTTAGGGTACGGGTTCAGGGAGGGGTTCGGGTAGGGCGTAGGGTATGGGTTAGGGTTAGGGTTAGAGTTAGTGTTAGGGTTAGGGCTCGGTTTAGGGTACGGGTTAGGATTAGGGTACGCGTTAGTGTTAGGGTAGGTGTTAGGGTTAGGGTACGCGATAGGGTGAGGTTAGTTATTAAACCTATCCCACTCTCTAGATACCCCTTAGTACGTAAAGGAATATTATATGGGTGTCCAGCCATGGAGAAGAGTTTAGACACTAGGAGAAGATAAGGAACACACCCATTATCACGAAATCACATTAGGATTCTCTTTTTAACCTGTTCCTTAAAACACTAGTGCTTAGGAAATCTATTGGAGGCAGAAGCCGTCAAGGGTAGCTTAGGGTTAGGGTTAGGGTTAGGGTGAGGGTTAGGGTACGGCTTAGGGTACGGGTTCGGGGAGGGGTTCGGGTAGGGCGTAGGGTATGGGTTAGGGTTAGGGTTAGGGTTAGTGTTAGGGTTAGGGCTCGGTTTAGGGTACGGGTTAGGATTAGGGTACGCGTTAGTGTTAGGGTAGGTGTTAGGGTTAGGGTACGCGATAGGGTGAGGTTAGTTATTAAACCTATCCCACTCTCTAGATACCCCTTAGTACGTAAAGGAATATTATTTGGGGGTCCAGCCATGGAGAAGAGTTTAGACACTAGGAGAAGATAAGGAACACACCCATTATCAAGAAATCACATTAGGATTCTCTTTTTAACCTGTTCCTTAAAACACTAGTGCTTAGGAAATCTATTGGAGGCAGAAGCAGTCAAGGGTAGCTTAGGGTTAGGGTTAGGGTTAGGGTGAGGGTTAGGGTATGGCTTAGGGTACGGGTTCGGGGAGGGGTTCGGGTAGGGCGTAGGGTATGGGTTAGGGTTAGGGTTAGGGTTAGTGTTAGGGTTAGGGCTCGGTTTAGGGTACGGGTTAGGATTAGGGTACGCGTTAGGGTTAGGGTGGGGGTTATGGTTAGGGTACGCGTTAGGGTGGGGGTAGTTATTAAATCTATCACACTCTCTAGATACCCCTTAGCACGTAAAGGACTATTATTTGGGGGTCCAGCCATGGAGAAGAGTTTAGACACGAGGAGAAGATAAGGAACACACCCATTATCAAGAAATCACAATGTGATTCTCTTTTTAAACTGTTCCTTAAAACACTAGTGCTTAGGAAATCTATTGGAGGCAGAAGCAGTCAAGGGTAGCTTAGGGTTAGGGTTAGGGTTAGGGTGAGGGTTAGGGTACGGCTTACGATACGCGTTCGGTGAGGGGTTCGGGTAGGGCGTAGGGTATGGGTTAGGGTTAGGGATAGGGCTAGTGTTAGGGTTAGGGCTCGGTTTAGGGTACGGGTTAGGATTAGGGTATGCGTTAGGGTTAGGGTAGGGGTTAGGGTTAGGATACGCGTTAGGGTGAGGGTAGTTATTAAACCTATCCCACTCTCTAGATACCCCTTAGCACGTAAAGGAATATTATTTGGGGGTCCAGCCATGGAGAAGAGTTTAGACACGAGGAGAAGATAAGGAAATCACCCATTATCAAGAAATCACATTAGGATTCTCTTTTAAACCTGTTCCTTAAATCACTAGTGCTTAGGAAATCTATTGGAGGCAGAAGCCGTCAAGGGTAGCTTAGGGTTAGGGTTAGGGTTAGGGTGAGGGTTAGGGTACGGCTTAGGGTACGGGTTCGGGGAGGGGTTCGGGTAGGGCGTAGGGTATGGGTTAGAGTTAGGGTTAGGGTTAGTGTTAGGGTTAGGGCTCGGTTTAGGGTACGGGTTAGGATTAGGGTACGCGTTAGTGTTAGGGTAGGGGTTAGGGTTAGGGTACGCTTTAGGGTGAGGGTAGTTATTAAACCTATACCACTCTCTAGATACCCCTTAGCACGTAAAGGAATATTATTTGGGGGTCCAGCCATGGAGAAGGGTTTAGACACTAGGAGAAGATAAGGAACACACCCATTATCAAGAAATCACAATATGATTCTCTTTTTAAACTGTTCCTTAAAACACTAGTGGTTAGGAAATCTATTGGAGGCAGAAGCAGTCAAGGGTAGCTTAGGGTTAGGGTTAGGGTTACGGTGAGGGTTAGGGTACGGCTTAGGGTACGGGTTCGGGGAGGGGTTCGGGTAGGGCGTAGGGTATGGGTTAGGGTTAGGGTTAGGGTTAGTGTTAGGGTTAGGGCTCGGTTTAGGGTACGGGTTAGGATTAGTGTACTCGTTAGGGATAGGGTAGCGGTTAGGGTTAGGGTACGCGTTAGGGTGAGGGTAGTTATTAAACCTATCACACTCTCTAGATACCCCTTAGCACGTAAAGGAATATTATTTGGGGGTCCAGCCATGGAGAAGAGTTTAGACACGAGGAGAAGATAAGGAACACACCCATTATCACGAAATCACATTAGGATTCTCTTTTTAACCTGTTCCTTAAAACACTAGTGCTTAGGAAATCTATTGGAGGCAGAAGCAGTCAAGGGTAGATTAGGGTTAGGGTTAGGGTTAGGGTGAGGGTTAGGGTACGGCTTAGGGTACGGGTTCGGGGAGGGGTTCGGGTAGGGCGTAGGGTATGGTTTAGGGTTAGGGTTAGGGCTAGTGTTAGGGTTAGGGCTCGGTTTAGGGTACGGGTTAGGATTAGGGTACGCGTTAGGGTTCAGGTAGGGGTTAGGGTTAGGGTACGCGTTAGGGTGAGGGTAGTTATTAAACCTATCCCACTCTCTAGATACCCCTTCGCACGTAAAGGAATATTATATGGGGGTCCAGCCATGGAGAAGAGTTTAGACACGAGGAGAAGATAAGGAACACACCCATTATCAAGAAATCACATTAGGATTCTCTTTTTAACCTGTTCCTTAAAACACTAGTGCTTAGGAAATCTATTGGAGGCAGAAGCCGTCAAGGGTAGCTTAGGGTTAGGGTTAGGGTTAGGGTGAGGGTTAGGGTACGGTTTAGGGTACGTGTTCAGGGAGGGGTTCGGGTAGGGCGTAGGGTATGGGTTAGGGTTAGGGTTAGAGTTAGTGTTAGGGTTAGGGCTCGGTTTAGGGTAGGGGTTAGGATTAGGGTACGCGCTAGGGTTAGGGTAGGGGTTAGGGTTAGGGTACACGTTAGGATGAGGGTAGTTATTAAACCTATCACACTCTCTAGATACCCCTTAGCACATAAAGGAATATTATTTGGGGGTCCAGCCATGGAGAAGAGTTTAGACACGAGGAGAAGATAAGGAACACACCCATTATCAAGAAATCACATTAGGATTCTCTTTTTAACATGTTCCTTAAAACACTAGTGCTTAGGAAATCTATTGGAGGCAGAAGCCGTCAAGGGTAGCTTAGGGTTAGGGTTAGGGTTAGGGTGAGGGTTAGGGTACGGCTTAGGGTACGGGTTCGGGGAGGGGTTCGGGTAGGGCGTAGGGTATGGGTTAGGGTTAGGGTTAGGGCTAGTGTTAGGGTTAGGGCTCGGTTTAGGGTACAGGTTAGGATTAGGGTACGCGTTAGGGTTAGGGTAGGGGTTAGGGTTAGGGTACGCGTTAGGGTGGGGGTAGTTATTAAACCTATCCCACTCTCTAGATACCCCTTAGCACGTAAAGGAATATTATTTGGGGGTCCAGCCATGGAGAAGAGTTTAGACACTAGGAGAAGATAAAGAACACACCCATTATCACGAAATCACATTAGGATTCTCTTTTTAACCTGTTCCTTAAAACACTAGTGCTTAGGAAATCTATTGGAGGCAGAAGCAGTCAAGGGTAGCTTAGGGTTAGGGTTTGGGTTAGGGTGAGGGTTAGGGTACGGCTTAGGGTACGGGTTCGGGGAGGGGTTCGGGTAGGGCGTAGGGTATGGGTTAGGGTTAGGGTTAGAATTAGTGTTAGGGTTAGGGCTCGGTTTAGGGTACGGGTTAGGATTAGGGTGCGCGCTAGGGTTAGGGTAGGGGTTAGGGTTAGGGTACGCGTTAGGGTGAGGGTAGTTATTAAACCTATCACACTCTCTAGATACCCCTTAGCACATAAAGGAATATTATTTGGGGGTCCAGCCATGGAGAAGAGTTTAGACACGAGGAGAAGACAAGGAACACACCCATTATCAAGAAATCACATTAGGATTCTCTTTTTAACATGTTCCTTAAAACACTAGTGCTTAGGAAATCTATTGGAGGCAGAAGCCATCAAGGGTAGCTTAGGGTTAGGGTTAGGGTTAGGGTGAGGGTTAGGGTACGGCTTAGGGTACGGGTTCGGGGAGGTGTTCGGGTTGGGCGTAGGGTATGGGTTAGGGTTAGGGTTAGGGCTAGTGTTAGGGTTAGGGCTCGGTTTAGGGTACAGGTTAGGATTAGGGTACGCGTTAGGGTTAGGGTAGGGTTAGGGTTAGTGTACGCGTTAGGGTGAGGGTAGTTATTAAACCTATCCCACTCTCTAGATACCCCTTAGCACGTACAGGAATATTATAGGGGGTCCAGCCATGGAGAAGAGTTTAGACACTAGGAGAAGATAAGGAACACACCCATTATCACGAAATCACATTAGGATTCTCTTTTTAACCTGTTCCTTAAAACACTAGTGGTTAGGAAATCTATTGGAGGCAGAAGCAGTCAAGGGTAGCTTAGGGTTAGGGTTAGGGTTAGGGTGAGGGTTAGGGTACGGCTTAGGGTACGGGTTCGGGGAGGGGTTCGGGTAGGGCGTAGGGTATGGGTTAGGGTTAGGGTTAGGGTTAATGTTAGGGTTAGTGCTCGGTTTAGGGTACGGGTTAGGATTAGGGTACGCGTTAGGGTTAGGGCAGGGGTTAGGGTTAGGGTACGCTTTAGGGTGATGGTAGTTATTAAACCTATCCCACTCTCTAAATACCCCTTAGCACGTAAAGGAATATTATTTGGGGGTCCAGCCATGGAGAAGAGTTTAGACACGAGGAGAAGATAAGGAACACCCCCATTATCAAGAAATCACATTAGGATTCTCTTTTTAACTTGTTCCTTAAAACACTAGTGCTTAGGAAATCTATTGGAGGCAGAAGCAGTCAAGGGTAGCTTAGGGTTAGGGTTACGGTTAGGGTGAGGTTTAGGGTACGGCTTAGGGTACGGGTTCGGGGAGGGGTTCGGGTAGGCCGTAGGGTATGGGTTAGGGTTAGGGTTAGGGTTAGTGTTAGGGTTAGGGCTCGGTTAAGGGTTAGGGTTAGGATTAGGGTACGCGTTAGTGTTAGGGTAGTGGTTAGGGTTAGGGTACGCTTTAGGGTGAGGGTAGTTATTAAACCTATCCCACTCTCTAGATACCCCTTAGCACGTAAAGGAATATTATTTGGGGGTCCAGCCATGGAGAACGGTTTAGACACTAGGAGAAGATAAGGAACACACCCATTATCAAGAAATCACAATATGATTCTCTTTTTAAACTGTTCCTTAAAACACTAGTGGTTAGGAAATCTATTGGAGGCAGAAGCAGTCAAGGGTAGCTTAGGGTTAGGGTTAGGGTTAGGGTGAGGGTTAGGGTACGGCTTAGGGTACGGGTTCGGGGAGGTGTTCGGGTAGGGCGTAGGGTATGGGTTAGGCTTAGGGCTAGTTTTAGGGTTAGGTCTCGGTTTAGGGTAAAGGTTAGGATTAGGGTATGCGTTAGGGATAGGTTAGGGTTTACGGTTAGTGTACGCGTTAGGGTGAGGGTAGTTATTAAACCTATCCCACTCTCTAGATACCCCTTAGCACGTACAGGAATATTATAGGGGGTCCAGCCATGGAGAAGAGTTTAGACACGAGGAGAAGATAAGGAACACACCCATTATCAAGAAATCACATTAGGATTCTCTTTTTAACCTGTTCCTTAAAACACTAGTGCTTAGGAAATCTATTGGAGGCAGAAGCAGTCAAGGGTAGCTTAGGGTTAGGGTTAGGGTTAGGGTGAGGGTGAGGGTACGGCTTAGGGTACGGGTTCGGGGAGGTGTTCGGGTTGGGCGTAGGGTATGGGTTAGGGTTAGGGTTAGGGTTAGTGTTAGGGTTAAGGCTCGGTTTAGGGTACGGGTTAGGATTAGGGTACGCGTTAGTGTTAGGGTAGTGGTTAGGGTTAGGGTACGCTTTAGGGTGAGGGTAGTTATTAAACCTATCCCACTCTCTAGATACCCCTTAGCACGTAAAGGAATATTATTTGGGGGTCCAGCCATGGAGAAGGGTTTAGACACTAGGAGAAGATAAGGAACACACCCATTATCAATAAATCACAATATGATTCTCTTTTTAAACTGTTCCTTAAAACACTAGTGGTTAGGAAATCTATTGGAGGCAGAAGCAGTCAAGGGTAGCTTAGGGTTAGGGTTAGGGTTAGGGTGAGGGTTAGGGTACGGCTTAGGGTACGGGTTCGGGGAGGGGTTCGGGTAGGGCGTAGGGTATGGGTTAGGGTTAGGGTTAGGTTTAGTGTTAGGGTTAGGGCTCGGTTTAGGGTACGGGTTAGGATTAGGGTACTCGATAGGGTTAGGGTTAGGGTTAGGGTGAGGGTTAGGGTATGGCTTAGGGTACGGGTTCGGGGAGGGGTTCGGGTAGGGCGTAGGGTATGGGTTAGGGTTAGGGTTAGGGCTAGTGTTAGGGTTAGGGCTCGGTTTGGGGTACGGGTTAGGATTAGGGTACGCGTTAGGGTTAGTGTAGGGGTTAGGGTTAGGGTACACGTTAGGGTGAGGGTAGTTATTAAACCTATCACACTCTCTAGATACCCCTTAGCACGTAAAGGAATATTATTTGGGGGTCCAGCCATGGAAAAGAGTTTAGACAAGAGGAGAAGATAAGGAACACACCCATTATCAAGAAATCACATTAGGATTCTCTTTTTAACCTGTTCCTTAAATCACTAGTGCTTAGGAAATCTATTGGAGGCAGAAGCCGTCTAGGGTAGCTTAGGGTTAGGGTTAGGGTGAGGGTTAGGGTACGGCTTAGGGTACGGGTTCGGGGAGGGATTCGGGTAGGGCGTAGGGTATGGGTTAGAGTTAGGGTTAGGGTTAGTGTTAGGGTTAGGGCTCGGTTAAGGGTTCGGGTTAGGATTAGGGTACGCGTTAGTGTTATGGTAGGGGTTAGGGTTAGGGTACGCGTTAGGGTGAGGGTAGTTATTAAACCTATCCCACTCTCTAGATACCCCTTAGCACGTAAAGGAATATTATTTGGGTGTCCAGCCATGGAGAAGAGTTTAGACAGTAGGAGAAGATAAGGAACACACCCATTATCAAGAAATCACATTAGGATTCTCTTTTTAACCTGTTCCTTAAAACACTAGTGCTTAGGAAATCTATTGGAGGCAGAAGCAGTCAAGGGTAGCTTAGGGTTAGGGTTAGGGTTAGGGTGAGGGTTAGGGTACGGCTTAGGGTACGGGTTCGGTGAGGGGTTCGGGTAGGGCGTAGGGTATGGGTTAGGGTTAGGGTTAGGGCTAGGGTTAGGGTTAGGGCTCGGTTTAGGGTACGGGTTAGGATTAGGGTACGCGTTAGGTTTAGGGTAAGGGTTAGGGTTAGGGTACGCGTTAGGGTGAGGGTAGTTTTTAAACCTATCCCACTCTCTAGATACCCCTTAGCACGTAAAGGAATATTATTTGGGGGTCCAGCCATGGAGAAGTGTTTAGACACGAGGAGAAGATAAGGAACACACCCATTATCAAGAAATCACATTAGGATTCTCTTTTTAACCTGTTCCTTAAAACACTAGTGCTTAGGAAATCTATTGGAGGCAGAAGCAGTCAAGGGTAGCTTAGGGTTAGGGTTAGGGTTAGGGTGAGGGTTAGGGTTAGGGTACGGCTTATGGTACGGGTTCGGGGAGGGGTTCGGGTAGGGCGTAGGGTATGGGTTAGGGTTAGGGTTAGGGCTAGTGTTAGGGTTAGGGCTCGGTTTAGGGTACGGGTTAGGATTATGGTACGCGTTAGGGTTAGGGTAAGGGTTAGGGTTAGGGTACGCGTTAGGGTGAGGGTAGTTATTAAACCTATCCCACTCTCTAGATACCCCTTAGCACGTAAAGGAATATTATTTGGGGGTCCAGCCATGGAGAAGAGTTTAGACACGAGGAGAGGATAAGGAACACACCCATTATCAAGAAATCACATTAGGATTCTCTTTTTAACCTGTTCCTTAAAACACTAGTGCTTAGGAAATCTATTGGAGGCAGAAGCAGTCAAGGGTAGCTTAGGGTTAGGGTTAGGGTGAGGGTACGGCTTAGGGTACGGGTTCGGGGAGGGGTTCGGGTAGGGCGTAGGTTATGGGTTAGGGTTAGGGTTAGGGTTAGTGTTAGGGTTAGGGCTCGGGTTAGGGTACGGGTTAGGATTAGGGTACGCGTTAGTGTTAGGGTAGGGGTTAGGGTTAGGGTATGCGATAGGGTGAGGTTAGTTATTAAACCTATCCCACTCTCTAGATACCCTTTAGCATGTAAAGGAATATTATTTGGGGGTCCAGCCATGGAGAAGAGTTTAGACACTAGGAGAAGATAAGGAACACACCTATTATCAAGAAATCACATTAGGATTCTCTTTTTAACCTGTTCCTTAAAACACTAGTGCTTAGGAAATCTATTGGAGGCAGAAGCAGTCAAGGGTAGCTCAGGGTTAGGGTTAGGGTTAGGGTGAGAGTTAGGGTATGGCTTAGGGTACGGGTTCGGGGAGGGGTTCGGGTAGGGCGTAGGGTATGGGTTAGGGTTAGGGTTAGGGCTAGTGTTAGGGTTAGGGCTCGGTTTGGGGTACGGGTTAGGATTAGGGTATGCGTTAGTGTTAGGGTAGGGGTTAGGGTTAGGGTGCACGTTAGGGTGAGGATAGTTAATAAACCTATCACACTCTCTAGATACCCCTTAGCACGTAAAGGAATATTATTTGGGGGTCCAGCCATGGAAAAGAGTTTAGACAAGAGGAGAAGATAAGGAACACACCCATTATCAAGAAATCACATTAGGATTCTCTTTTTAACCTGTTCCTTAAATCACTAGTGCTTAGGAAATCTATTGGAGGCAGAAGCCGTCTAGGGTAGCTTAGGTTTAGGGTTAGGGTTAGGGTTAGGGTGAGGGTTAGGGTACGGCTTAGGGTACGGGTTCGGGGAGGGATTCGGGTAGGGCGTAGGGTATGGGTTAGAGTTAGGGTTAGGGTTAGTGTTAGGGTTAGGGCTCGGTTAAGGGTTCGGTTTAGGATTAGGGTACGCGTTAGTGTTAAGGTAGGGGTTAGGGTTAGGGTACGCGTTAGGGTGAGGGTAGTTATTAAACCTATCCCACTCTCTAGATACCCCTTAGCACGTAAAGGAATATTATTTGGGGGTCCAGCCATGGAGAAGAGTTTAGACACTAGGAGAAGATAAGGAACACACCCATTATCAAGAAATCACATTAGGATTCTCTTTTTAACCTGTTCCTTAAAACACTAGTGCTTAGGAAATCTATTGGAGGCAGAAGCAGTCAAGGGTAGCTTAGGGTTAGGGTTAGGGTTAGGGTGAGGGTTAGGGTACGGCTTAGGGTACGGGTTCGGGTAGGGGTTCGGGTAGGGCGTAGGGTATGGGTTAGCGTTAGGGTTAGGGTTAGTGTTAGGGTTAGGGCTCGGTTTACTGTACGGGTTAGGATTAGTGTACTCGTTAGGGTTAGGGTAGCGGGTAGGGTTAGGGTACGCGTTAGGGTGAGGGTAGTTATTAAACCTATCACACTCTCTAGATACCCCTTAGCACGTAAAGGAATATTATTTGGGGGTCCAGCCATGGAGAAGAGTTTAGACACTAGGAGAAGATAAGGAACACACCCAGTATCACGAAATCACATTAGGATTCTCTTTTTAACCTGTTCCTTAAAACACTAGTGCTTAGGAAATCTATTGGAGGCAGAAGCAGTCAAGGGTAGATTAGGGTTAGGGTTAGGGTTAGGGTGAGGGTTAGGGTACGGCTTAGGGTACGGGTTCGGGGAGGGGTTCGGGTAGGGCGTAGGGTATGGTTTAGGGTTAGGGTTAGGGCTAGTGTTAGGGTTAGGGCTCGGTTTAGGGTACGGGTTAGGATTAGGGTACGCGTTAGGGTTCGGGTAGGGGTTAGGGTTAGGGTACGCGTTAGGGTGAGGGTAGTTATTAAACCTATCCCACTCTCTAGATACCCCTTAGCACGTAAAGGAATATTATATGGGGGTCCAGCCATGGAGAAGAGTTTAGACACGAGGAGAAGATAAGGAACACACCCATTATCAAGAAATCACATTAGGATTCTCTTTTTAACATGTTCCTTAAAACACTAGTGCTTAGGAAATCTATTGGAGGCAGAAGCCGTCAAGGGTAGCTTAGGGTTAGGGTTAGGGTTAGGGTGAGGGTTAGGGTACGGCTTAGGGTACGGGTTCGGGGAGGGGTTCGGGTAGGGCGTAGGGTATGGGTTAGGGTTAGGGTTAGGGCTAGTGTTAGGGTTAGGGCTCGGTTTAGGGTACAGGTTAGGATTAGGGTACGCGTTAGGGTTAGGGTAGGGGTTAGGGTTAGGGTACGCGTTAGGGTGGGGGTAGTTATTAAACCTATCCCACTCTCTAGATACCCCTTAGCACGTAAAGGAATATTATTTGGGGGTCCAGCCATGGAGAAGAGTTTAGACACTAGGAGAAGATAAGGAACACACCCATTATCACGAAATCACATTAGGATTCTCTTTTTAACCTGTTCCTTAAAACCCTAGTGCTTAGGAAATCTATTGGAGGCAGAAGCAGTCAAGGGTAGCTTAGGGTTAGAGTTAGGGTTAGGGTGAGGGTTAGGGTACGGCTTAGGGTACGGGTTCGGGGAGGGGTTCGGGTAGGGCGTAGGGTATGTGTTAGGGTTAGGGTTAAGGCTAGTGTTAGGGTTAGGGCTCGGTTTAGGGTACGGGTTAGGATTAGGGTACGCGTTAGTGTTAGTGTAGGGGTTAGGGTTAGGGTACACGTTAGGGTGAGGGTAGTTATTAAACCTATCACACTCTCTAGATACCCCTTAGCACGTAAAGGAATATTATTTGGGGGTCCAGCCATGGAAAAGAGTTTAGACAAGAGGAGAAGATAAGGAACACACCCATTATCAAGAAATCACATTAGGATTCTCTTTTTAACCTGTTCCTTAAATCACTAGTGCTTAGGAAATCTATTGGAGGCAGAAGCCGTCTAGGGTAGCTTAGGGTTAGGGTTAGGGTGAGGGTTAGGGTACGGCTTAGGGTACGGGTTCGGGGAGGGATTCGGGTAGGGCGTAGGGTATGGGTTAGAGTTAGGGTTAGGGTTAGTGTTAGGGTTAGGGCTCGGTTAAGGGTTCGGGTTAGGATTAGGGTACGCGTTAGTGTTATGGTAGGGGTTAGGGTTAGGGTACGCGTTAGGGTGAGGGTAGTTATTAAACCTATCCCACTCTCTAGATACCCCTTAGCACGTAAAGGAATATTATTTGGGTGTCCAGCCATGGAGAAGAGTTTAGACAGTAGGAGAAGATAAGGAACACACCCATTATCAAGAAATCACATTAGGATTCTCTTTTTAACCTGTTCCTTAAAACACTAGTGCTTAGGAAATCTATTGGAGGCAGAAGCAGTCAAGGGTAGCTCAGGGTTAGGGTTAGGGTTAGGGTGAGAGTTAGGGTATGGCTTAGGGTACGGGTTCGGGGAGGGGTTCGGGTAGGGCGTAGGGTATGGTTTAGGGTTAGGGTTAGGGCTAGTGTTAGGGTTAGGGCTCGGTTTGGGGTACGGGTTAGGATTAGGGTATGCGTTAGTGTTAGGGTAGGGGTTAGGGTTAGGGTGCACGTTAGGGTGAGGATAGTTAATAAACCTATCACACTCTCTAGATACCCCTTAGCACGTAAAGGAATATTATTTGGGGGTCCAGCCATGGAAAAGAGTTTAGACAAGAGGAGAAGATAAGGAACACACCCATTATCAAGAAATCACATTAGGATTCTCTTTTTAACCTGTTCCTTAAATCACTAGTGCTTAGGAAATCTATTGGAGGCAGAAGCCGTCTAGAGTAGCTTAGGTTTAGGGTTAGGGTTAGGGTTAGGGTGAGGGTTAGGGTACGGCTTAGGGTACGGGTTCGGGGAGGGATTCGGGTAGGGCGTAGGGTATGGGTTAGAGTTAGGGTTAGGGTTAGTGTTAGGGTTAGGGCTCGGTTAAGTGTTCGGTTTAGGATTAGGGTACGCGTTAGTGTTAAGGTAGGGGTTAGGGTTAGGGTACGCGTTAGGGTGAGGGTAGTTATTAAACCTATCCCACTCTCTAGATACCCCTTAGCACGTAAAGGAATATTATTTGGGGGTCCAGCCATGGAGAAGAGTTTAGACACTAGGAGAAGATAAGGAACACACCCATTATCAAGAAATCACATTAGGATTCTCTTTTTAACCTGTTCCTTAAAACACTAGTGCTTAGGAAATCTATTGGAGGCAGAAGCAGTCAAGGGTAGCTTAGGGTTAGGGTTAGGGTTAGGGTGAGGGTTAGGGTACGGCTTAGGGTACGGGTTCGGGGAGGGATTCGGGTAGGGCGTAGGGTATGGGTTAGAGTTAGGGTTAGGGTTAGTGTTAGGGTTAGGGCTCGGTTTAGGGTACGGGTTAGGATTAGGGTACGCGTTAGTGTTAGGTTAGGGGTTAGGGTTAGGGTACGCTTTAGGGTGAGGGTAGTTATTAAACCTATCCCACTCTCTAGATACCCCTTAGCACGTAAAGGAATATTATTTGGGGGTCCAGCCATGGAGAAGGGTTTAGACACTAGGAGAAGATAAGGAACACACCCATTATCAAGAAATCACAATATGATTCTCTTTTTAAACTGTTTCTTAAAACACTAGTGCTTAGGAAATCTATTGGAGGCAGAAGCAGTCAAGGGTAGCTTAGGGTTAGGGTTAGGGTTAGGGTGAGGGTTAGGGTACGGCTTAGGGTACGGGTTCGGGGAGGGATTCGGGTAGGGCGTAGGGTATGGGTTAGGGTTAGGCTTAGTGTTAGGGTTAGGGCTCGGTTTAGGGTATGGGTTAGGATTAGGGTACTCGTTAGGGTTAGGGTAGCGGTTAGGGTTAGGTTACGCGTTAGGGTGAGGGTAGTTATTAAACCTATCCCACTCTCTAGATACCCCTTAGCACGTAAAGGAATATTATTTGGGGGTCCAGCCATGGAGAAGAGTTTAGACACGAGGAGAAGATAAGGAACACACCCATTATCAAGAAATCACATTAGGATTCTCTTTTTAACCTGTTCCTTAAAACACTAGTGCTTAGGAAATCTATTGGAGGCAGAAGCAGTCAAGGGTAGCTTATGGTTAGGGTTAGGGTTAGGGTGAGGGTTAGGGTACGGCTTAGGGTACGGGTTCGGGGAGGGGTTCGGGTAGGGCGTAGGGTATGGGTTAGGGTTAGGGTTAGGGCTAGTGTTAGGGTTAGGGCTCGGTTTAGGGTACGGGTTAGGATTAGGGTACGCGTTAGGGTTAGGGTAAGGGTTAGGGTTAGGGTACGCGTTAGGGTGAGGGTAGTTATTAAACCTATCCCACTCTCTAGATACCCCTTAGCACGTAAAGGAATATTATTTGGGGGTCCAGCCATGGAGAAGAGTTTAGACACGAGGAGAAGATAAGGAACACACCCATTATCAAGAAATCACATTAGGATTCTCTTTTTAACCTGTTCCTTAAAACACTAGTGCTTAGGAAATCTATTGGAGGCAGAAGCAGTCAAGGGTAGCTTAGGGTTAGGGTTAGGGTTAGGGTGAGGGTTAGGGTACGGCTTAGGGTACGGGTTCAGGGAGGGGTTCGGGTAGGGCGTAGGCTATGGGTTAGGGTTAGGGTTAGGGTTAGTGTTAGGGTTAGGGCTCGGTTTAGGGTACGGGTTAGGATTAGGGTACGCGTTAGTGTTAGGTTAGGGGTTAGGGTTAGGGTATGCGATAGGGTGAGTTTAGTTATTAAACCTATCCCACTCTCTAGATACCCTTTAGCACATAAAGGAATATTATTTGGGGGTCCAGCCATGGAGAAGAGTTTAGACACTAGGAGAAGATAAGGAACACACCCATTATCAAGAAATCACATTAGGATTCTCTTTTTAACCTGTTCCTTAAAACACTAGTGCTTAGGAAATCTATTGGAGGCAGAAGCAGTCAAGGGTAGCTTAGGGTTAGGGTTAGGGTTAGGGTGAGGGTTAGGGTATGGCTTAGGGTACGGGTTCGGGGAGGGGTTCTGTAGGGCGTAGGGTATGGGTTAGGGTTAGGGTTAGGGCTAGTGTTAGGGTTAGGGCTCGGTTTGGGGTACGGGTTAGGATTAGGGTACGCGTTAGGGTTAGGGTAGGGGTTAGGGTTAAGGTGCACGTTAGGGTGAGGATAGTTAATAAACCTATCACACTCTCTAGATACCCCTTAGCACGTAAAGGAATATTATTTGGGGGTCCAGCCATGGAAAAGAGTTTAGACAAGAGGTGAAGATAAGGAACACACCCATTATCAAGAAATCACATTAGGATTCTCTTTTTAACCTGTTCCTTAAATCACTAGTGCTTAGGAAATCTATTGGAGGCAGAAGCCGTCAAGGGTAGCTTAGGGTTATGGTTAGGGTAAGGGTGAGGGTTAGGGTACGGCTTAGGGTACGGGTTCGGGGAGGGGTTCGGGTAGGGCGTAGGGTATGGGTTAGAGTTAGGGTTAGGGTTAGTGTTAGGGTTAGGGCTCGGTTAAGGTTACGGGTTAGGATTAGGGTACGCGTTAGTGTTAGGTTCGGGGTTAGGGTTAGGGTACGCTTTAGGGTGAGGGTAGTTATTAAACCTATCCCACTCTCTAGATACCCCTTAGCACGTAAAGGAATATTATTTGGGGGTCCAGCCATGGAGAAGGGTTTAGACACTAGGAGAAGATAAGGAACACACCCATTATCAAGAAATCACAATATGATTCTCTTTTTAAACTGTTTCTTAAAACACTAGTGGTTAGGAAATCTATTGGAGGCAGAAGCAGTCAAGGGTAGCTTAGGGTTAGGGTTAGGGTTAGGGTGAGGGTTAGGGTACGGCTTAGGGTACGGGTTCGGGGAGGGGTTCGGGTACGGCGTAGGGTATGGGTTAGGGTTAGGGTTAGGGTTAGTGTTAGGGTTAGGGCTCGGTTTAGGGTACGGGTTAGGATTAGGGTATGTGTTAGTGTTTGGGTAGGGGTTAGGGTTAGGGTACGCGTTAGGGTTAGGGTCGTTATTAAACCTATCCCACTCTCTAGATACCCCTTAGCACGTAAAGGAATATTATTTGGGGGTCCAGCCATGGAAAAGAGTTCAGACACGAGGAGAAGATAAGGAACACACCCATTATCAAGAAATCACATTAGGATTCTCTTTTTAACCTGTTCCTTAAAACACTAGTGTTTAGGAAATCTATTGGAGGCAGAAGCAGTCAAGGGTAGCTTAGCATTAGGGTTAGGGTTAGGGTACGGCTTAGGGTACGGGTTAGGTGAGGGGTTCGGGTAGGGCGTAGGGTATGGGTTAGGGTTAGGGTTAGGGTTAGTGTTAGGGTTAGGGCTCGGTTTAGGGTACGGTTTAGGATTAGTGTATGCGTTAGTGTTAGGGTAGGGGTTAGGGTTAGGGTACGCATTAGGGTTAGGGTAGTTATTAAACCTATCCCACTCTGTAGATACCCCTTAGCACGTAAAGGAATATTATTTGGGGGTCCAGCCATGGAGAAGAGTTTAGACACGAGGAGAAGATAAAGCTCACACCCATTATAAAGAAATCACATTAGGATTCTCTTTTTAACCTATTCCTTAAAACACTAGTGCTGAGGAAATCTATTGGAGGCAGAAGCAGTCAAGGGTAGCTTAGGGTTAGGGTTAGGGTTAGGGTGCGGGTTAGGGTACGACTTAGGGTACGGGTTCGGGAACGGGTTCGGGAAGGGCGTAGGGTATGGGTTAGGATTAGTGTTAGGGTTAGTGTTAGGGTTAGGGCTCGGTTTAGGGTATGGTTTAGGATTAGGGTACGCGTTAGGGTTAGGGTAGGGTTTACGGTTAGGGTACACGTTAGGGTTAGGGTCGTTATTATACCTATCCCACTCTCTAGATACCCCTTAGCACGTAAAGGAATATCATTTGGGGGTCTAGCCATGGAGAAGAGTTTAGACACTAGGATAAGATAAGGAACACACCCATTATCAAGAAATCACATTAGGATTCTCATTTTAACCTGTTCCTTAAAACACTAGTCCTTAGGAAATCTATTGGAGGCAGAAGCAGTCAAGGGTAGCTTAGGGTTACGGTTAGGGTGAGGGTGAGGGTTAGGGTACGGTTTAGGGTATGGGTTCGGGGAGGGGTTCGGGTAGGGCGTAGAGTATGGTTTAGGGTTAGGTTTAGGGATTAGGGTTAGTGTTAGGGTTAGGGCTCGGTTTTGGGTACGGGTTAGGATTAGGGTACACGTTAGGGTTAGGGTAGGGGTTAGGGTTAGGGTACGCGATAGGGTGAGGTTAGTTATTAAACCTATCCCACTCTCTAGATACCCCTTAGCACGTAAAGGAATATTATTTGGGGGTCCAGCCATGGAGAAGAGTTTAGACACTAGGAGAAGATAAGGAACACACCCATTATCAAGAAATCACATTAGGATTCTCTTTTTTACTTGTTCCTTAAAACACTAGTGCTTAGGAACTCTATTGGAGGCAGAAGCCATCAAGGGTAGCTTAGGGGTAGGGTTAGGGTTAAGTTTAGGGTGAGGGTTACGGTACAGCTTCAGGCCCTCTTCTGGTTCCGGGGGGCAGGCTGAGCCTGTGGTTAATTCTTCTTCCTGATGGGAAAATAGAGTGACCTGTGCCTGTCCCAACACATAGAGCTAGTCTCTCATTGGTTCCCCTTCTTCCCATTCATCTTCAGAACAAATTGCAACCTGTACGGAACAGGAGGTTAAAGGTGCTGATGCTCCAAGTAGGGAGGTTGCTAGTAAAGTGGCTGGAATGGCGAACCGGAGCACAAGGAGGTGAGAAATGAGGTGCGTTTTAGAAACCTTTCCCGATCACACGGTGTACCATCTTCTGGGTTTCTCATGCATCTTTTCGATGTAGGAAGATGAGCTTGTACCTGGAGATTTGGGACCCATGGGATGGGTACCACGCAGTATTACTTTAAAGGGTCTGCGTTGGCTCAACCAACCTCACCAAACCTCTCAGCCCCAAGAGTGTCCACCCTTATGTCTCATCCAGCTGTGGGTATAGATATGGTCAATACAGGTTGTATCACAGCCCCTGACCGAATTGTGTAAGAATTTCTCTCTCTTTCATTGTCTTTGTTTCATGGGTGTTTTAAAGAAATTTATTTTTATAATGGGGTTTAGCTTCTTTTCACTGCTCTGTTTATGCCGCTTTACACCCACTTGACTCACTTACGGAGAGATATCAATACCTAGGTTTTAAGATTCTTACTTGTCAGATATATTCTTGTGCGGTGAATAGCGGGTGTTGAGTCCAGTTCACTGAGCAAGGAGTAGTTCTTGTCTATTACATATTGGGTTTATGGAACGGTATATGAACTAATTTGAAACCCTTCTTTCATGTATCACACCACCTCACCTTTCCCGTTAAGCAGTCATAGTGTGTCTTCTAAAAGTGTGACTCTGTTCTGTTTTGTAATTCAGTTCAAGTGTGACGGTTTTTACATTCCCTCTATAAGTGATATCTTATGATAAGTGTCTTTTTCTGTGTGACTTATTTCACTTAGAATCGTCGAAACTAAATCCACTCCTCATGCTGCTACTCGCGTTAAGACATTGATTTCATGGCTGAGTGATATTCCATTGTACATAAGAAGCAAAACTTCTTTATCCATTTTTCTGTTTCCTAGGATATTTAAGGTGTAATGAAGTGGAGGTTCTTGTCAACAGAGCAACCCTTAACTTTGGGTTGCCTGTGTCTTGTTGATTTTTAGATTTCCCAATTTATACGCCCATGCGTGGAAGTGCCCCATTCTCTGTAGCTGTGTTTTTTAGATGTTTTTGGAAACACCATACCCTTCTGCAGAGTCGCCATTGGCAATTTACATCCCGCCCATTAGTGTAACAAGGCTCCCTTTCCTCCTTGTCCTCTCCTGCATTTCTTGTTTTTACACTTTTTTAGGAAGTTCCTTTTGACCGATGGGAAGTGAGACTCCTTTGTAGTGCTGATTTGCATTTCCGGCTTGCTTGGTTGGCCAAAAAGGGCCTATGCGTTTTTTTCTGAATTTATTCAGGAAAAAATGCATACGCCCTTTTTGGCCAAGGGCATCCTTGTCGACGTTTGGCCGCTTTTCATGTGCTTTAGTGGCGATTCGATTCTAACTCCTGAAATTTGTTTCCTGCAATTCTGCCTTGCTTTCCAATCCTTTTCGTTGCCTTCCCTCAATATAGTTTTGGACGATAGTTATAATTTAAAACTCTGCAGGTTTATGAATTGCAGTGCCCCTGAGCTCCATTTTTCAACTCGCTTTTTGGGAGCTTCCCGCAGAGCCGCTGGTTTGCTTCTGGCCCTACTCTGGTTCTCAGTGGCAGGCTAAGCCTTTGCTTAATTCTTCTTCCTGATTGGAAATTAGAGTGACATGTGCCTGTCCGAGCATCTAGGGCTTGGCTCTCCTTGTTTCTCCTCCTTCCCCTTCTTCCTTTGGACAAATTCCAAATTCTGTGCAACTGGATGTTGAAGGTGCTGACATCCTCAAGTGGGGAGGTTTTAAGGAAAATGGCTGGAGGGGTGAATCCAACAACCAGGAAATTAGGAGTTTTGGTTCCTTTTCCAAAATCTTCCTGATCCAACCGTGTTCCATCTTCTGGGTGTCACTAGCATGTTTTAGCTGTAGGAAAGGTCCCGTGTACGTAAGGAGAACACCAGGGATTTTTCCAAATCAGTGTCTCCCCGATCTCCAATCTGGGGAATTTTTAAGCTACTGGTACATGTGTGTTCATTAAGGGACTTGGGCCGTAGGCAGAGTCCGAACTTTAGATGATTGAAGTCTTCAGGCTCAGAAACGCTCACCATCGGCCTCCTTTAGTTTCCATTTTATCTGTAGTTGATAGATGATGTTGATATAGATATCTATTGTTTTTCAGATTATTTCCCCTTAGGGGTCATTAAAAAATATTGAGTATAGTTCCCTGTGCTATACAGTAGTTCCTTGTTGATGATATATTTTATACATAGCAGTGTGTATATGTTAATCCGAAACTGTTAATTTATCCCTCCTCCCACCTTTCCCCTTTGGTAATAAAAAAATATAAGATTTTATACTTCTCAGAAATCTAGGAGCTGAAAGAGAGGTATCATTTTCAATGGAAAATCATTCAAAACAAGGTTGAAACTTCAACCAAGATTATTAGATGTACATCCTTGGAAAGAAATCACTGCATTTCACTACTGTTGACCTGACAAATAAGACAAACCCCTCCACTGAGCTTGCTTATAATAAAGTGATGGAAATATCAAATGGAAGTGTTAGAAACATCTTATTTTACACGAGCCTTATACACTGCTCTATGTTAATTACAGTTTGGCTCACACATCTGTTCATTGAAGTTACAATGTTCTCAAATTCTGTTACTGATCCTGCAGAGTGGGCCCCAACAAGGGTCTCCCTGCCCAGTGTCATTGGAGCCAACAGATCGAGACTGACTTTGGTTCAGAAGCAAAGGAAAACTTTATATTTTAATCAGAGAATGGAGAGGTGAGAGTGTGTGCTCCCCTGCGGGTTGTGGGCCGGGCTGCTGTGTAGGGATCCTGTCAGCATCAGCGAGAGGGAGGGGGCGGAACTCTCGAGGGCCGGGTTGGCTGGAGCTCAGGTTCTATGTCGCAGAGTCTGCACAGGGCCCCACGAGCTGAGGTGTCGGCCCAGCCATTTTGCACTAGGAAATCGGGTCTGAAGTGCCGGGTGTGGGACCTCTGCATGTGGAAACCTAGGAGCAAGTGAAATTAGACAAAGTACAAAGGACAAAATGGTTAGACTTTATTTTATTGCCCAGATTCTATTTTTATCTCCCAGGAATTTTTAATGGGCTTTGCCAGTGACAAAGCCCTCCTCTGCCTTTTGTCCCATTCCTCATTCGTGGGGCGCTGAGGGTGCAGACACCTCTTCTGTAAATGCTTCGTGCTGAGTTGGGTGTCCTCATACCTGGGGGGAGGGGCAGGACTTCTCTCCAGCAGCCTCCAGGTGAGGTTGATTGTCCCCAGGCCTCCTCCCTCACTGCTCGTCTGCCTGAGCACCAGCATTGGAAGTTTCATAGATTCTAATGACCTTTAAGGGTCCAGGAAAGAGATGTTCAGAGACGTTGCGGGGCGGGTGGGCGGTTTTACCCTGCTCCACATTGGTTCGACCCCCTTAGGCTGACGGTTTCTGCCAGCCTAGATGCTCTGACCAGTAGTCTGCGCTTTCTTCAGTTAGGCCACTGAATTAACGTACAAACAGCACCAGGTGTCAGAGCCCTGCTTGCTCAACTCCCAGACACTCCAGGGCTGGTGGTGATCCAGGACCATGACGGCCACTCAGTCAACGGCCTTTTGAAGTAGGAGGAGTACAGCCGGTCTCATTGGCCTCCGTCACCGCAGTGTCTGTAGGCTTTTCTATGGTGGCAGCGTTATTTACGGTTCCCCTGCCAAGTTTATTAGCTCCGCTCTGGGTGCAGTAAGTCCTGTAAGCAATAGTCTGCTCTTTTGGGGCACACTCTTGTTGTTTTCTGAGAGAAGCTCCAGGTCAAGTGATGGTCACACGAGTCGTCATGGGGGCCCATTGCCCCCAGTTGTCTCTCCGGAGGTTGGTGTTGGAGGGCCTCCTCACTCGAGGTCATTGTGCCCACGGAGCAATCCCTGCAACTTCAGGGCATGGTGGGTGGTTAGGATCACCAAGTGGCGTCCTTTACCCTTAGGAGGGAGCTGGCCTTGCGGGCTGCTGATTTCCAGGTTTTTAGATACCCCCAGTATCCTGGTCGGATGGGGTGGCTGGTCAATGCCTGGAGGGCATTCTTGCATTGTTCCATTTCAAGTGGTCCCAGTTTTTGCACTAATACTCCAAGGGCGATTTGCCTTGGACCAGGAATGTAAAGGTCAAAGGGTTTAGCTAACTTAGGGAGGTCCAGGGCAAGGGTCTGAATTGACTGCACTTTCCCTTCTTGAAGGGCCGCTTCTGGATTCTATTCAAAAGGATCATCATCTTTTCCTTTCAGTGTTTCATATAGAGGCCCAGCTATTAGACTGTAGTTAGGGATCCAGATGCAGCAAACCCCGGTCTCCCCAGGATCCCCTAAGCTGTCTTCTAGATTCAGGAAGGGTGAGGCAGCAAATGGCTTCTTCCCTTTCCTGGGGTGGGCTTCTCCGACCTTCTGTATGAATGAAACCCAGGAAGGTCACCTTAGTTTGTGATATTTGAGCCTTTTTCTTGGACACCTTCTATCTTTTATTGGCTAGGTAGTTCAGAGGCCTCCTTAGTCGGGCTGGTGATCAGAATGTCATCTGCATATTGAAGGAGGGTTCCCTTCTCCAGAGGTAGATCTTTTAGGTCTTTAGCTAACGTTTCCCAAAAGATGGTGTGGGAATTTTTGAACCCCTGGGGCAGGACGGCCCAGCAGCATTGCTTTTGTTGTATGTTGAGTCCTGCCACTCACAGCCAAAATTTCTTGTGACTCTGGGACTAATGGAATACAGAAGAAGGCATCATTGAAGTCTAATACAGAATACCATGTCCTGCTGGATGGTAGAATGACCAGCAGGGTGTAGGAATTTGGAACTACTAGATGTATATCCTCTGTGGCTTCACTGACTGTCCTGGCGTCCTCTACCAGGTACCCAGCAGCCCACGGGGCTCTTGTGGTCGGGCCCCTCACAGGATATGGAGCTCACCTGGGCAGGTACCCAGCTGCCCATGGGGCTCTCGGTGTTAGGCCACTCCCAGGATATGGAGCTCACCTGGGCAGGTACCCAGCAGCCCATGGGGCCCTCATGGTCAGGCCCCTCCCAGGTTATGGAGCTCACCTGGGCAGGTACGCAGCAGCCCACAGGGCTCTCGTGGGCAGGCCCCTCCCTGGATATGGAGCTCCCCTGGACAGGTACCCTGGCAGGGCTGGGCACACAGGAACCGTGCACATAGCCCTCATTGCAGAGCACCCCCACCACAACTGTAGCTCAGAGCTGACACAGAGCACCTCAGAGCAGAGCTTGAACTAACAAACAGCAGCTCCAACAGGTCTGTGACCCTAGGCTTCACTCTGTGCAGCCTCCCTCTGCCTGGTCTTCCAGGGGCTTCCACTGCATCCGGGGCACCAGGCCTCTGTCTGCACCCACCACCCCTCCTCTCCCTGACTCCTGGGTTCCTCTCATTAGCAGAGGGTCTTCTTGAAGTTGTCTCCCACTCATGGACCAGATGAAATGATTAGAAAACAAGCCAGGGCTGCCGCCCCTTATCTATCCTGACTCTCGGGACCCTACACCTGTTCTTTGGATCTGGCCGGTGCAGCAAGGCCCATTTTCTGCAACTCTGAGCCCCTGAGGGGCGAGGATTGGCTGACCTTGGCAGCCTGACCCGGCCGGCCAGCCCTTCCCAGGTGTGCCTGGGTTGAGGTCAATATAAACACCCCTCCAGGCAGCAAAAGCCTCTGCAGCTGTGCCTGACGCCATATTCTCTGCCCCGTCAGCAGTCTCGGGGTTGGGATGGTGGGAGGGAGTAGGGCCCGTGGCTCTATGAGTGGCCCGGTGTGACTGGGGCTCTGCTGGACTTCCTGAAGGAGTTGCCCTGCTGCCACCTGCTAAAGAAGAGGATGTGTCACCCATACTTGCTGCTGGAATTTCTCCCCGGGCAGAGGTGAGGAAGGAAAAAAGCAGTGGGGGCCGGGACAGGAGGGGTACCTCAGGCAGGGAAATGGAAAGCTTCCAGACGAGTGCCCAGGGCCAGGACCATCCTGGCTGGCCTGCAGGCACCAAGTCGGCCTGCGTGTCCAAGCCCCTTCCTCTAGCTTTTAAAGTCTTTGCACACATTCAGGTGTTTTACCTGGGAAGGGTGGGAAAAGTTCAGCAGCAACTGGCCTGGGGCTCAGCTCACATTTACTCAGAGACGCCTCCTCACGGTCCCCCAGCTTTGCAATGAGGACGCTCCTTGTGTTGGGGCTGCTGGCTGCATGGGAAATGATTCCCCACCTGTGACCAACTTCAGAATTGTTTACCACTGGAGCAAGTGCCCTGATAGGGTTTTCCTCTGTATGACCAGTGGGTTCTGTTTTTTTTTTTTTCTTTTTTGGTTCAAGGTAAATTTTATTCCTCTTTTTGTATTTATGGATATAAGCATGGAAATAATTCATTCATATAAATACGTCTATGGGAAGGACAGAACTTTTTTTTCTGTTTTATTTTTTTAAGTATTAATTATTTTTTAATTTTTGAATTTATTTTATTCATTTTTTTATACAGCAGGTTCTTATTGGTTATCTATTTTATACATATAAGTGTATATATGTCAATCCCAGGCTCGCAATTCATCCCACCACCACCACCCTGCCACTTTCCCCCCTTGGTGTCCATACATTTGTTCTCTACATCTGTGTCTCTATTTCTGCCTTGCAAACCGGCTCATCTGTACCATTTTTCTAGGTTCCACATGTATGCGTTAATATACGATATTTGTTTTTCTCTTTCTGACTTACTTCACTCTGTATGACAGTCTCTAGATCTATCCACGTCTCTACAAATGACCCAATTTCATTCCTTTTTATGGCTGAGAAATATTGCATTTTATATATGTAGCACATCTTTTCCGTTCATCTGTCTATGGGCATTTAGGTTGCTTCCATGACCTGGCTATTGTAAATAGTGCTGCAGTGAACATTGTGGTGAATATGTCTTTTTGAATTATGGTTTTCTCTGGGTATATGGCCAGTAGTGGGATTGCTGGGTCACACGGTAATTCTATTTTTAGTTTTTTAAGGAACCTCCATACTGTTCTCCATAGTGACTGTATCAACTTACATTCCCACAAATAGTGTAAGAGGGTTCCCTTTTCTCCACACCCTCTCCAGCATTTGTTGTTTGTAGATTTTCTGATGATGCCCATTCTAACTCGTGTGAGGTGATAACTCATTGTAGTTTTGGTTTATATTTCTCTAATAATTAGTGATGTTGAGCAGCTTTTCATGTGCTTCTTGGTCATCTGTATGTCTTCTTGGGACAAATGTCTATTTACGTCATCTGCCCATTTTTGGATTGGGTTGTTTGTTTTTTTACTGTTGAGCTGCATGAGCTGTTTATATACATTGGAGATTAATCCTTTGTCCATTGATTCGTTTGCAAATATTTTCTCCCATTCTGAGGGTTGTCTTTTCGTCTTGTTTGTAGTTTCCTTTGCTTTGCAAAAGCTTTTAGGTTTCATTTGCTCCCATTTGTTTATTATTGTTTCTTATTCCATTACTCTAGGAGGTGGATCAAAAAAGACCTTGCTGTGATTTATGTCAAAGAGTATTCTTCCTATGTTTTCCTCTAAGAGTTTTCTAGTGTCCGGTCTTACATTTTGGTCTCTAATGCATTTTGAGTTTATTTTTTGTGTATGGTGTTAGGGAGTGTTCTAATTTCATTCTTTTACATGTAGCTGTCCATTTTTCCCAGCACCACTTATTGAAGAGACTGTCTTTTCTCCATTGTATATCCTTGCCTCCTTTGTCATAGATTAGTGGGTCATAGGTGTGTAGGTTTATCTCTGGGCTTTCCTTTTTTTTTTTTTTCTTTTACATCTTTAATGGAGTATAATTGCTTTACAATTGTGTGTTAGTTTCTGCTGTATAAAAAACTGAATCAGCTATGCGTATACATATAACACCATATCCCCTCCCTCTTGCACCTCCCTCTCACTCCCTTATCCCACCCTTTTAGGTGGTCACAAAGCACAGAGCTGGTCTCCCTGTGCTATGTGGCTGCTTCCCAGTAGCTATCAATTTTACATTTGGTACTGTATATATGTCCATACCACTCTCTCACTTTGTCCCAGCTTACCCTACCCCCTCCCCATGTCCTCAAGTCCTTTCTCTACGTCTGTGTCCTTAATCCTTTCCTGCCCCTAGGTTCTACATAAACTTTTTTTTTTAGATTCCATATATATGTGTTAGCATACGGTGTTTGTTTTTCTCTTTCTGACTTACTTCACTCTGTAGGACAGACTCTAGATCCATCCACCTCACTAAAAATAACTCAATTTCGTTTCTTTTTATGGCTGAATCATGTTCCATTGTATATATGTGCCACATCTTCTTTATCCATTTATCTGTTGATGGACACTTAGGTTGCTTCCATGTCCTGGCTATTGTAAATAGAGCTACAGTGAACATTGTGGTACATGACTCTTTTTGAATTATGGTTTTCTCAGGGTAAATGTCCAGGAGTGGGTTTGCTGGGTTGTATGGTAGTTCTATTTTTAGTTTTTAAGGAACCTTCATACCGTTCTCCCTAGTGGCTATATCAATTTACATTCCCACCAACAGTGCAAGAGGGTTCCCTTTTCTCCAATTAATGCCTCTCCAGCATTTATTGTTGGTAGATTTTTTGATGATGGCCATTCTGACTGGTGTGAGGTGATACCTCGCTGTAGTTTTGATTTGCATTTCTCTAATGATTAGTGATGTTCAGCATCTTTCATGTGTTTGTTGGCAACCTGTATATCTTCTTTGGAGAAATGTCTATTTAGGTCTTCTGCCCATTTTTGGATTGGGTTGTTTGGTTTTGTGATATTGAGCTACATGAGCTGCTTTTTGGAGATTAATCCTTTGCCATTTGCTTCATTTGAAAATATTTTCTCCCATTCTGATGGTTGTCTTTTCATCTTGCTTATGTTTTCCTTTGCTGTGCAAAAGAATTTATGTTTCATTAGGTCCCATTTTTTTATTTTTGTTTTTATTTCCATTTCTCTAGGAGGTGGGTCAAAAAGGATCTTGCTGTGATTTATGTCATAGACTGTTCTGCTTATGTTTTCCTCTAAGACTTTTATAGTGGCTGGTCTTATATTTAGGTCTCTAATCCATTTTGAGTTTATTTTTGTGTATGGTGTTAGGGAGTGTTCTAATTTCATTCTTTTACATGTAGCTGTCCAGTTTTCCCAGCACCACTTACTGAAGACACTGTCTTTTCTCCGTTGTATACCCTTGCCTCCTTTGTCATAGATTAGTTAACCATAGGTATGTGGGTTTATCTCTGTGCTTTCTATCCTGTTCTATTGACCTATATTTCTGTTTTTGTGTCAGTACCATATTATCTTGATTACTGTAGCTTTGTAATATAGTCTGAAGTCTGGAAGTCTGATTCCTCCAGCTCTTTTTTTTCCCCCTGAAGACTGCTTTGGCTATCCAAGGTCTTTTGTGTCTCCCTACAAATTTTAAGATTTTTTTTTCTTGTTCCGTAGAAAATGCCAAAGGTATTTTGATCGGGATTGCATTAAATCTGTAGATTGCTTTGGGTAGTATAGTCATTTTCACAATATTGATTCTTCTAATCCAAGAACATGGTATATGTCTCCATCTGTTTATATCATCTTTGATTTCTTTCATCAGTGTCTTATAGTTTTCTGAGTACAGGTCTTTTACTTCCTTAGGTAGGTTTATTCCTAGGTATTTTATTCTTTTTGTTGCAGTGGTAATGGGATTGTTTCCTTAATTTCTCTTTCTGATCTTTCATTGTTAGTGTATAGGAATGCAAGCAATTTCTGTGCATTAATTTTGTATCCTGCAACTTTACCAGATTCATTGATTAGCTCCAGTGGTTTTCTGGTGGCATCTTTAGGATTCTCTATCTATGATATCATGTCATCTGCAAACAGTGACAATTGTACTCCTTCTTTTCCTTTTTGTATTCCTTTTATTTCTTTTTCTTCTCTGATTGCCATGGCTAGGACTTCCAAAACTATGTTGAATAGCAGTGGTGAGAGTGGACATCCTCGTCTTGTTCCTGATCTTAGAGGAAACGCTTGCAGTTTTTCACCATTGAGAATGGTGTTTGCTGCGGGTTTGTCATATATGGCCTTTATTATGTTGAGGTAGTTTCCCTCTATGCCCACACTCTGCAGAGTTTTTATCATAAATGGGTGTTGAATTTTCACAAAATCTTTTCCTTCATCTATTGAGATGATCATATGGTTTTATTCTACAATTTGTTAATATGGTGTATTCACATTGATTTGTGTATATTGAAGAATCCTTGCATCCCTGGGATACACCCCACTTGATCATGGTGTATGATCCTTTTAATGTGTTGTTCGATTCTGTTTGCTAGTATTTGGTTGAGGATTTTTACATCTATATTCATCAGTGATATTGGTCTATAATTTTCTTTCCTTGTAGTATCTCTGTCTGATTTTGGTATCAGGGTGATGGTGGTCTCATAGAATGAGTTTGGGAGTGTTCCTTCCCCTGCAATTGTTTTGAAGAATTTGAGAAGGTTGGGTGTTAGCTCTTCTCTAAATGTTTGATAGAATTCACCTGTGATGCCATCCGGTTCTGGACTTTTGTTTGTTGGAAGATTTTTAATCACAGTTTCAATTTCATTGCTTGTGATAGGTTTGTTCATATTTTCTATTTCTTCCTGGTTCAGTCTTGGAAGGTTATCCCTTTCTAAGAATTTGTCCATTTCTTCCAGGTTGTCCATTTTATTGGCATAGATTTGCTTGTAGTAGTCTCTTAGGATGCTTTGTATTCCTGTGGTGTCTGTTGTAACTTCTCCTTTTTCACTTCTAATTTTGTTGATTTGAGTCCTCTCCCTCTTTTTCTTGAGTCTGGCTAAAGGTTGATCATTATTGCTTATCTTCTCAAAGAACCAGCTTTTAGTTTTATTGATCTTTGCTTTCATTTTCTTTGTTTCTATTTCATTTATTTCTGCTCTGATCTTTAAGATTTCTTTCCTTCTACTAACTTTGGGTTTTGTTCTTCTTTCTCTAGTTCCTCTAGGTGTAAGGTTAGATTGTTTATTTGAGATTTTTCTTGTTTCTTGAGGTAGGCTTGTATTGCTATAAACTTCCCTCTTAGAACTGCTTTTGCTGCATCCCATAGGTTTTGGATCATCGTGTTTTTGTTGTCATTTGTCTCTAGGTAGTTTTTGATTTCCTCTTTGATTTCTTCAGTGATCTCTTGGTTATTTAGTAACGTATTGTTTAGCCTCCATGTGTTTGTGTTTTTTACGGTATTTTTCCGTGTAATTGATTTCTAATCTCATAGCATTGTGGTTGGAACAGCTGCTTGACATGATTTCAGTTTTCTTAAATTTACTGAGGCTTTGTGACCCAAGATGTGATCTATCTTGGAGAATGTTCCGTGTGCAGTTAAGAAGAACGTGTAATCTGCTGTTTTTGGATGGAATGTCCTATAAATATCAATTAACTCTATCTGGTCTATTGTGTCATTTAAAGCTTGTGTTTCCTTATTAATTTTCTGTCTGGCTGATCTCCACTGGTGTAAGTGAGCTGTTAAAGTCCCCCACTATTATTGTGTTACTGTTGATTTCCTCTTTTATAGCTGTTAGCGGTTGCCTTATACATTGAGGTGCTCCTATGTTGGGTACATATATATTTATAATTGTTATATCTTCTTCTTGGATTGATCCCTTGACCATTATGTACTGTCTTTCCTTGTCTCTTGTAACATTCTTTATTTTAAAGTCTATTTTATCTGATATGAGTATTGCTACTCCAGCTTTCTTTTGATTTTCATTTGCATAGAATATATTTTTCCATCGCCTCACTTTCAGTCTGTGTGTGTCCCTAGGTCTGAAATGGGTCTCTTGTAGACAGCATATATATGGGTCTTGTTTTTGTATCCATTCAGCGAGCCTGTGTCTTTTGGTTGGAACATTTAGTGCATTCACGTTTAAGGTAATTATCGATATGTATGTTCCTATTACTATTTTCTTAATTGTTATGGGGTTGTCTTGGTGGGTCCTTTTCTTCTCTTGTGTTTCCCACTTAGAGAAGTTCCTTTAGCATTTGGGGTAGAGCTGGTTTCATGGTGCTGAATTCTCTTAGCTTTTGCTTGTCTGTAAGGCTTTTGATTTCTCCATCAAATCTGAATGAGACCTTTGCAGGGTGGAGTACTCTTGGTTGTAGGTTCTTCCCTTTCATCACTTTAAATTGATCATGCCACTCCCTTCTGGCTTGTAGATTTTCTGCTGAGAAATCAGCTGTTATCCTTATGGGAGTTCCCTTGTATGTTATTTGTCATTTTTCCCTTGCTGCTTTCAATAATTTTTCTTTGTCGTTAATTTTTGTCAATTTGATTACTATGTGTCTTGTCATTTTTCTCCTTCGGTTTATCCTGCCTGGGACTCTCTGTGCTTCTGGACTTGGGTGGCTATTTCTTTTCCCATGCTAGGGAAGTTTTTGACCATAATCTCTTCAAATATATTCTCGGGTCCTTTCTCTCTCTTCTCCTTCTGGGACCCCTATCATGCGAATGTTGTTGTGTTTAATGTTGTCCCAGAGGACTCTTGGGGTGTCTTCATTTATTTTCATTCTTTTTCTTTATTCTGTTCCATGGCAGTGATTCCCACCTTTCTGTCTTCCAGGTCACTTATCCGTTCTTCTGCCACAGTTATTCTGCTACTGATTCCTTCTAGTATATTTTTCATTTCAGTTATTACATTGTTCACCTCTGTTTGTTTGTTCTTTAATTCTTCTAGGTGTTTGTTCCTTAATTCTTCTAGGTCTTTGTTAAGCATTTTTTGTGTCTTCTCCATCTTTGCCTCCTTTCTTTTTCCAAGGTCTTGGCTCAACTTCACTATCATTATTCTGAATTCTTTTTCGGGAAGGTTCCCTATCTCCACGTCATTTCGTTTTTTTTTTTTTCTGGGGTTTTTATCTTGTTCCTTGATCTGGTATAAAGTCCTCTGCCTTTTCATTTTGTCTATCTTTCTGTGAATGTGGTTTTCCTTCCACAGGCTGCAGAATTGTAGTTCTTCTTGCTTCTGCTGTCTGCTCTCTGGTGGATGAGTCTATCTTAGAGGCTTGTGCAAGCTTCCTGATGGGAGGGACTGGTGGTGGGTAGAGCTGGGTGTTGCTTTGGTGGGCAGAGCTTTAATCCGCTTGTCTGTGGATTAAATAAAACTTTAATAAAAAGTTTAATCCGCTTGTCTGCTGATGCATGGGGCTGGGTTCCCTCCCTGTTGGTGGTTTGGCCTGAGGCGACCCAGCACTGGAGCCTACCTTGCTCTTGGTGGGGCTAATGGCGGACTCTGGGAGGGCTCACACCAAGGAGTATTTCCCAGAACTTCTGCTGCCATTGTCGTTGTCCTCACGGTGAGCCACAGCCACAGCCACCACCTGCCTCTGCAGGAGACCCTCTAAAAGTAGCAGGTAGTTCTGATCATTCTCCTACAGGGTCACTGCTCCTTCCCCTGGGTCCTGATGTGCACACTACTTTGTTTGTGCCCTCCATGAGTGGAGTATCTGAGTGGAGTTGAGACTCTGAGACTCTGCGTGGAGTCGCACAGACTCTGGGTCCTGTGAAGCTTCGATGTTTTGTGGTTCTAGAAATCCTATAGGAGACGGTCCACAGTAGGTGAAGCTAACGTTGTCAGTAGAGGTGTTGAAGCCAAAGATCTGCAGTTCCGACTAGAGGTGCCCATGTACATACAGGACAAAATCATCTTGTGTGAATGTAGTTCAGGCATGTTTAAGATGAATGCAGTCATGTTAATGCCTACCATATTCTATCTTGAGCCTCTCCTCAGGGACCCCCTCCTCAGTTCCTGAGGCTCCTGTAAGTCATGTGCAGGGGACTGGAGAGTGAGCTCTGTCCAGTCTGAGCCCTGAGTTACCCTGTGTGTATCTTAGGATACTTTGTATTTCTGTGGTGTCTGTCTGTTGTAACATCATCTCTTTCATTTCAGATTTATTTGGGCCCTCTCTTTTTAAAAAAACATACTACTGTTGTCTTTTATTCTTTACAGAAGTTTAATAAGTGTTTGATCTACTATCCTTACCCTATGTATACTTTTTGCAGTGAGATTTTTACTTTTCTTTGTTTCCTTGTTACTATCAATAATTAGTGAGACTTCTTTTAAGCTACCTTCAACATTGCTTATAAAGCTGCTTTATTAGTGATGACAGAGCCTTAATGGAATTCATGCTCTGGTTGTAAATTAGAATGCAATGTGCCAGCAAAAAGCCCCTTAAGTTTATGTCTCACTACTTCTTGTTTTTTTTTAATCTAATTTTTATTTTTTGTCAGAGCAAATTTGATTAAAATGTTTTGTTTCTTCTAGGTGTGCAAGATGTGGTTCTTTTAAACATATACATATATCTATTCTTCTTTGGATCATTTTCCCATGTAGGTTATGACACAATGTTGAGCAGTCTTGTCTTGGTATTACATAGGTCTTTGGTGATTACATATTTCACATGTGTTTCTATATCTATCTTAACCCCAATATCCTAATGTATCCAATCCTCACACCTTTCCATTTGGTGAACCATAAGTTTGTTTAATGAATCTGTGATTGCATTTCTCTGTGGAAATATCTTCATTGGTATGAATTTTTAGCTAAGACCTATAAGTGATATTATAGGATATGTGTCTTTGGCTTTCTGACTTAGTACAATTTGCCTGATTACCTCAAGAATCATACATGGTGCTGTAAATGGCATTGTTTCATTTTTTTCCCTGGCTAATATTCCATCTGTACGTGTACCAGTTCTTCTTTGGCCACGCACCTCTTGATGGACTTTCTGGTTGCCTCCATGTCTTGGCTATTGTAATACTGCTGCAATGCATATTTGCTTGGCTGTGTCTTTCCAGTTCTATCTTATGTTATAGGCCAAGGAGTGGGCTTGCTGTATCATATGGTAGCTCAGTGTGTACGTTTTAAAGGCACCACCATTCAGTTCTCATTAGTGGCTCTTTCCAGGTTACGTCCCACTTAAAATTGAGGGTATGCATTTCTCCAAAACACCTTCAATATTTATTGTTTGTAGTTTTCTTGCTGATGGTTATTCTAACAGGTGCGAGCTGATACCTCTCTGTGGTTGAATTTGCATGTGTCCCAAAATCTTTTGAAATTGAGCTTTAAAGCATGCCCTTTCTATTTATCAAACTGTGATTACAGCTTAGTTCTTCAAAGTGTTTTATTAAAGTAAGTGTCACATTTTGAAAATTTTTGGCCATTATCTCCCTCAAGACATTTTGAAGGCAGGTTTCATTTACAGCCCTGAAGTACTTGTTCATATGAAGTGACCATTAGCACAGATTTGAAAGCTGCTTTGGCAGGTAACGGCCGGAGGGCGGCAGCCTTTCCACATTCCCCAATCTGGTAACTAGGGAAGGAGCCTTCAGCCCCAAAAGTGTCCACCCTTATGTCTCATCCAGCTGTGGATCTAGATATGGTCAATCTAGGTTGCATCACAGCCCCTGAATGAATTGTGTGAGAATTTCTCTGTCTTTCAACGTCTTTGTTTCATGGGTATTTAAAAGTAGTTTATTTTTATAATGGGGTTTAGCTGCTTTTCACTGCTGTGTTTATGCCGCTTTACACCCACTTGACTCACTTACAGAGAGATATCAATACATAGGGTTTAAGATTCTTACTAGTCAGATATAGTCTTGTGCGGTGAATAGGGGGTGTTGAGTCCAGTTCAGTGAGCAAGGAGTAGGTTTTGTCTATTACATATTGGGTTTATGGAACGGTATCTGAGCTAATTTGAAACCCTTGTTTCATGCATCACCCCACCTCACCTTTCCCGTTAAGCAGCCATAGTGTGTTTTCTAAATGTGTGACTCTGTTCTGTTTTGTAAATCAGTTCAAGTGTAACGGTTTTTACAATCCCTCTATAAGTGATACCTTTTGATAAGTGTCTTTTTCTGTGTGACTTATTTCACTTAGAATCATCGTACCTACATCCACTCATCATGCTGCTAGTAGCCTTAGGACATTGATTTCATGGATGAGTCATATTCCATTGTACATAAGTACCACAACTTCTTTATCCATTTTCCTCTTTCCTGGGATATTTAAGGTGTACCGAAGTGGAGGTTCTTGAAAACAGAGCAGCCCTAAAATTTGGGGTGCCTGTGTCTTGCTGATTTTTAGTTTTCCCAAGTTATACAGCCATGAGTGGAAGTGCCCTATGCTCTCTAAGCTGTTTCCTAGATGTTTGAGGACACACCATACACTTCTCCACAGAGGCTGTTGGCAATTTTCATCCCGCCCAAGAGCGTAACGAGGTTCTCATTTCTCCATGGCCTGTCCTGCATTTCTGGTTTTTACACTTTTTTAGGATGACGCTTTTGACCGATGGGAAGTGAGACTTCTTTGTAGTGCTGATTTGCATTTACAGCTTGCTTGGTTGGCCCAAAAGGGCGTATGCGTTTTTTCCTGTATATATTCAGGAAAAAACGCATACGCCCTTTTGGGACAAGTGCACCGTTTTCGACGTTTTGAAGCTTTTCATGTGCTTTAGGGGCGATTCGTATCTACCTCCTGAAATCAGTTTCCTGCAATTTTCCCTTGCTTTGAAATCCTCTTCGCTGCCTTCCTTCAATATATTTTTGGACGAGAGTTATCATTTATAACTCTGCAGGTTTGTGAATTGCAGTGACCGTGAACTCTATTTTTCAACTCGCTTTTTGGGAGCTGGCCGCAAATCCGCGGGATTGCTTCAGGCCCTATTCTGGTTCTAGGGAGCAGGCCAAGGGTGCGTTTAATTCTTCTTCCTGTTGGGAAATTAGAGTGACCTGTGCATTTACCAACACTTAGAGCTAGTCTCTCATTGGTTCCCCCGATTCCCGTTCATCCTCACGGCAATTTGCAACCTGGATGAAACAGGGGGTGAAAGTTGCTGATTCTCCAAGTGGGGAGATTGTTAGTAAAGTGGCAGGAATGGCAATACAGAGCACCAGGAGATGAGAAATGAGGTGCCTTTTAGAAACCTTTCTCGATCACATGATGTACCATTCTCTGGGTTTCCCATGCATATTTTTGGTGTAGGAAGATTCCGTTGAACCTGGAGATTTGGGACTCATGGAATGAGTACCAGGCAGTATTAATTTAAAGGGTCTGCGATTGCTCACCCAACCTCACCAATCCTGTCAGCCCCAAGAGTGTCCAGCCTTATGTCTCATCCAGCTGTAGGTCTGAATGTGGTCTGTCCAGGTTGCATCACAGCCCCTGAATGAATTGTGTGAGAATTTCTCTCTCTTTCACTGTCTTTGTTTCATGGGTATTTAAAAGTAGTTTATTTTTATAATGGGGTTTAGCTGCTTTTCACGGCTGTGTTTATGCCGCTTTACACCCCCTTGACTCACTTACAGAGAGATATCAATGCATAGGTTTGAAGATTCTTACTAGTCAGATATATTCTTGTGTGGTGATAGGGGGTGTTGAGTCCAGTTCACTGGGCAAGGAGTAGGTCTTGTCTATTATATATTGGGTTTATGGAACGGTATGTGAGCTAATTTGAAACCCTTGTTTTATGCATCACGCCACCTCACCTTTACAGGTAAGCAGCCATACTATGTTTTCTAAATGAGTGACTCTGTTCTGTTTTGTAATTCAGTTCAAGTGTAGCGGTTTTTACATTCCCTCTATAAGTGATATCTTATGATAAGTGTCCTTTTCTGCGTGACTTATTTCACTTAGAATCATAGTACCTAAATGACTCATCTTGCTGCTCCTAGCCTTATGACATTGATTTCATGGCTGAGTGATATTCTATTGTACATAAGTACGAAAACTTCTTATCCATTTTTCACTTTCCTGGGATATTAAAAGGTGTTCCGAAGTGGAGGTTCTTGTCAACAGAGGAGCCCTAAACTTTGGGGTGCCTGTGTCTTGCTGATTTTTAGTTTTCCCAATTTATACACCCATGAGTGGAAGTGCCCTATGCTCTCTAAGCTGTGTTTTTTAGATGTTTCAGGACACATCATACACTTCTCCAGAGTGGCTGTTGGCAATTTACATCCCACCCATCAGCATAGCAAGGCTCCCATTTCTCCATGGCCTGTCCTGCATTTCTGGTTTTGACACTTTTTTCAGCATGGCCCTTTTGACCGATGGGAAGCAAGACTACTTTGTAGCGCTGATTTGCCTTTCCAGGTTGCTTGGTTGGCCAAAAAGGGTGTATGCATTTTTTCCTGAATATATTCTGGAAAAAAAGTATACGCCCTTTTTGGCCAAGGGCATCACTGTCGACGTTTTGCTGCTTTTCATGTGCTTTCAAGGTGATTCAAACCTACCTCCTGAAATCTGTTTCCTGCAATTCTGCCTTGCTTTCAAAGCCTCTTCGTTGACTTCCCTCAATTTATTTGTGGATGAGAGTTATCATTTGTAACTCTGCAGGTTTGTGAATTGCACTGCCCCTGAGCTCCTTTTTTCAACTCGCTTTTTTGGGAGCTGGACGCAAAAGCGCAGGATTGCTTCAAGCCCTATTCTGGTTCCATGGGCCAGGCTGAGCCTGTGGTTAATTCTTCTTCCTGATGGGAAAATAGAGTGACCTGTGCCTGTCCCAACACCTAGAGCTAGTCTCTCATTGGTTCCCCCTCTTCCCGTTCATCCTCAGGACAAATTGCAACCTGTACGGAACTGGAGGTTAAAGGTGCTGATGCTCCAATTAGGGAGATTGCTAGTAAAGGGCTGGAACGGCGAACCAGAGCACAAGGAGATAGGAAATCAGGTGCGTTTTAGAAACCTTTCCCGATCACACGGTGTACCATCTTCTGGGTTTCTCATGCATGTTTTCGACGTAGGAAGATGCCCTTGAACCTGGAGATTTGGGACCCATGGGATGGGTACCATGCAGTATTACTTTAAAGGGTCTGCGTTGGCTCACCCAAGCTCACCAAACCTCTCAGCCCCAAGAGTGTCCACCCTTATGTCTCAATCAGCTGTGGGTCTAGATTTGGTCAATCCAGGTTGCATCACAGCCCCTGAACGAATTTTGTAAGAATTTCTCTCTCTTTCACTCTCTTTGTTTCACGGGTTTTGAAAAGTAATTTATTTTTATAATGGGGTTTAGCTGCTTTTCACGGCTGTGTTTATGCCGCTTTACACCCCATTGACTTACTGACAGAGAGATATCAGTACATAGGTTTAAAGATTCTTACTAGTCAGATATATTCCTGTGTGGTGAATGGGGGGTGTTGAGTCCAGTTCACTGAGTAAGGAGTAGGTCTTTTTTATTACATATTGGGTTTCTGGCACGGTATCTGAGCTAATTTGAAACCCTTGTTTTATGCATCACCCCACCTCACCTTTCCCGTTCAGCAGCCATAGTATGTTTTCTAAACGTGTGATTCTGTTCTGTTTTGTAATTCAGTTCAAGTGTAGCGGTTTTTACATTCCCTCTATAAGTGATATCTTATGATAAGTGTCTTTTTCTGTGTGACTTATTTCACTTAGAATCGTCGGACCTAAATCCACTCATCATGCTGCTACTAGCCTTATGACGTTGATTTCATGGCTGAGTGATATTCCATTGTACATGAGGAACACAACTTCTTTATCCATTTTACTCTTTCTTACGATATTTAAGGTGTAATAAAGTGGAGGTTCCTGTCTATAGAACAGCTGTAAACTTTGGAGTGCCTGCGTCTTGCTGATTTTTAGTTTTCCCAATTTATACGCCCATGAGTGGAAGTGCCCTATGCTCTCTAAGCTGTGTTTTTTAGATGTTTCACGACACACCGTACACTTCTCCAGAGTGGCTGTTGGCAATTTACATCCCGCCCATCAGCGTCGCAAGGCTCCCATTTCTCCATGGCCGGTCCTGCATTTCTGGTTTTGACACATTTTTCCGCATGGCCCTTTTGCCCGTTGGGAAGCGAGACTTCTTTGGAGCGCTGATTTGCCTTTCCAGATTGCTTGGTTGGCCAAAAAGGGCGTATGCGTTTTTTCCTGAATATATTCAGGAAAAAACGCATACGCCCTTTTTGGCCAAGGGCATCGTTGTCCACGTTTTGCCTCTTTTCATGTGCTTTGAAGCTTATTCGAATCTACCTCCTGAAAACTTTTTCCTGGAATTCGGCCTTGCATTCAAATCCTCTTCGTTGCCTTCCCTCAATATATTTGTGGACGAGAGTTATCATTTTTAACTCTGCAGGTTTGTGAATTGCAGTGCCCATGAGCTCCATTTTTCAACTCGCTTTTTTGGGAGCTGGATGCAAAAGTGCAGGATTGCTTCAGGCCCTCTTCTGGTTCTGGGGAGCAGGCTGAGCTTGTGGTTAATTCTTCTTCCTGATGGGAAAATAGAGTGACCTGTGCCTGTCCCAACACCTACAGCTAGTCTCTCATTGGTTCGCCCTCTTCCCGTTCATCCTCAGGACAAATTGCAACCTGTACGGAACAGGAGGTTAAAGGTGCTGATTCTCCAAGGAGGGAGATGGCTAGTAAAGCGGCTGGAATGGCGAACCCGAGCACAAGGAGATGAGAAAAGAGGTGCGTTTTAGAAACCTTTCCCGATCACATGGTGTACCATCTTCTGGGTTTCTCATGCATGTTTTCGATGTAGGTAGATGCCCTTTAACCTAGAGATTTGGGACCCATGGGATGGGTACCATGCAGTATTACTTTAAAGGGTCTGCGTTGGCTCACCCAACCTCACCAAACTTTTCAGCCCCAAGAGTGTCCACCCTTATGTCTCAATCAGCTGTGGGTCTAGTTATGGTCAATCCAGGTTCCATCACAGCCCCTGAACGAATTTTGTAAGAATTTCTCTCTCTTCCACTGTCTTTGTTTCACGGGTTTTGAAAAGTAATTTATTTTTATAATGGGGTTTAGCTGCTTTTCACGGCTGTGTTTATGCCGCTTTACACCCCCTTGACTCACTTACAGAGAGATATCAGTACATAGGTTTGACGATTCTTACTAGTCAGATATATTCTTGTGCGGTGAATAGGGGGTGTTGAGTCCAGTTCACTGAGCAAGGTGTAGGTCTTGTCTATTACATATTGGGTTTATGGAACGGTATGTGAGCTAATTTGAAACCCTTGTTTTATGCATCACCCCACCTCACCTTTCCGCTTCAGCAGCCATAGTGTGTTTTCTGAACGTGTGACTCTGTTCTGTTTTGTAATTCAGTTCAAGTGTAGCGGTTTTTACATTCCCTCTATAAGTGATATCTTATGATAAGTGTCTGTTTCTGTGTGACTTATTTCACTTAGAATCGTCGGACCTAAATCCACTCATCGTGCTGCTACTAGCCTTATGACGTTGATTTCATGGCTGAGTGATATTCCATTATACATGAGGACCACAACTTCTTTATCCATTTTTCTCTTTCCTAGGATATTTAAGGTGTAATGAAGTGGGGGTGTTTGTCAACAGAGCAGCCCTAAACTTTGGTGTGCCTGTGTCTTGCTGATTTTAGTTTTCCCAATTTATACGCCCATGAGTGGAAGTGCCCTATACTCTCCAAGCTGTGTTTTTTAGATGTTTCAGAACACACCGTACACTTCTCCAGAGTGGCTGTTGGCAATTTACATCCCGCCCATCAGCGTAGCAAGGCTCCCATTTCTCCATGGCCGGTCCTGCATTTCTGGTTTGGACACTTTTTTCCGCATGGCCCTTTTGCCCGCTGGGAAGCGAGACTTCTTTGGAGCGCTGATTTGCCTTTCCAGGTTACTTGGTTGGCCAAAAAGGGCGTATGCGTTTTTTCCTGAATATATTCAGGAAAAAACGCATACGCCCTTTTTGGCCAAGGGCATCACTGTCCACGTTTTGCCGCTTTTCATGGGCTTTCAAGGCGATTCGAATCTACCTCCTGAAATCTGTTTCCTGCAATTCTGCCTTGCTTTCAAATCCTCTTCGTTGCCTTCCCTCAATATATTTGTGGACGAGAGTTATCATTTTTAACTCTGCAGGTTTGTGAATTGCAGTGCCCATGAGCTCCATTTTTCAACTCGCTTTTTTGGGAGCTGGATGCAAAAGTGCAGGATTGCTTCAGGCCCTCTTCTGGTTCTGGGGAGCAGGCTGAGCTTGTGGTTAATTCTTCTTCCTGATGGGAAAATAGAGTGACCTGTGCCTGTCCCAACACCTACAGCTAGTCTCTCATTGGTTCGCCCTCTTCCCGTTCATCCTCAGGACAAATTGCAACCTGTACGGAACAGGAGGTTAAAGGTGCTGATTCTCCAAGGAGGGAGATGGCTAGTAAAGCGGCTGGAATGGCGAACCCGAGCACAAGGAGATGAGAAATGAGGTGCGTTTTAGAAACCTTTCCCGATCACATGGTGTACCATCTTCTGGGTTTCTCATGCATGTTTTCGATGTAGGTAGATGCCCTTTAACCTAGAGATTTGGGACCCATGGGATGGGTACCATGCAGTATTACTTTAAAGGGTCTGCGTTGGCTCACCCAACCTCACCAAACCTTTCAGCCCCAAGAGTGTCCACCCTTATGTCTCAATCAGCTGTGGGTCTAGTTATGGTCAATCCAGGTTCCATCACAGCCCCTGAACGAATTTTGTAAGAATTTCTCTCTCTTCCACTGTCTTTGTTTCACGGGTTTTGAAAAGTAATTTATTTTTATAATGGGGTTTAGCTGCTTTTCACGGCTGTGTTTATGCCGCTTTACACCCCCTTGACTCACTTACAGAGAGATATCAGTACATAGGTTTGACGATTCTTACTAGTCAGATATATTCTTGTGCGGTGAATAGGGGGTGTTGAGTCCAGTTCACTGAGCAAGGTGTAGGTCTTGTCTATTACATATTGGGTTTATGGAACGGTATGTGAGCTAATTTGAAACCCTTGTTTTATGCATCACCCCACCTCACCTTTCCGCTTCAGCAGCCATAGTGTGTTTTCTGAACGTGTGACTCTGTTCTGTTTTGTAATTCAGTTCAAGTGTAGCGGTTTTTACATTCCCTCTATAAGTGATATCTTATGATAAGTGTCTGTTTCTGTGTGACTTATTTCACTTAGAATCGTCGGACCTAAATCCACTCATCGTGCTGCTACTAGCCTTATGACGTTGATTTCATGGCTGAGTGATATTCCATTATACATGAGGACCACAACTTCTTTATCCATTTTTCTCTTTCCTAGGATATTTAAGGTGTAATGAAGTGGGGGTGTTTGTCAACAGAGCAGCCCTAAACTTTGGTGTGCCTGTGTCTTGCTGATTTTAGTTTTCCCAATTTATACGCCCATGAGTGGAAGTGCCCTATACTCTCCAAGCTGTGTTTTTTAGATGTTTCAGAACACACCGTACACTTCTCCAGAGTGGCTGTTGGCAATTTACATCCCGCCCATCAGCGTAGCAAGGCTCCCATTTCTCCATGGCCGGTCCTGCATTTCTGGTTTGGACACTTTTTTCCGCATGGCCCTTTTGCCCGCTGGGAAGCGAGACTTCTTTGGAGCGCTGATTTGCCTTTCCAGGTTACTTGGTTGGCCAAAAAGGGCGTATGCGTTTTTTCCTGAATATATTCAGGAAAAAACGCATACGCCCTTTTTGGCCAAGGGCATCACTGTCCACGTTTTGCCGCTTTTCATGGGCTTTCAAGGCGATTCGAATCTACCTCCTGAAATCTGTTTCCTGCAATTCTGCCTTGCTTTCAAATCCTCTTCGTTGCCTTCCCTCAATATATTTGTGGACGAGAGTTATCATTTTTAACTCTGCAGGTTTGTGAATTGCAGTGCCCATGAGCTCCATTTTTCAACTCGCTTTTTTGGGAGCTGGATGCAAAAGTGCAGGATTGCTTCAGGCCCTCTTCTGGTTCTGGGGAGCAGGCTGAGCTTGTGGTTAATTCTTCTTCCTGATGGGAAAATAGAGTGACCTGTGCCTGTCCCAACACCTACAGCTAGTCTCTCATTGGTTCGCCCTCTTCCCGTTCATCCTCAGGACAAATTGCAACCTGTACGGAACAGGAGGTTAAAGGTGCTGATTCTCCAAGGAGGGAGATGGCTAGTAAAGCGGCTGGAATGGCGAACCCGAGCACAAGGAGATGAGAAATGAGGTGCGTTTTAGAAACCTTTCCCGATCACATGGTGTACCATCTTCTGGGTTTCTCATGCATGTTTTCGATGTAGGTAGATGCCCTTTAACCTAGAGATTTGGGACCCATGGGATGGGTACCATGCAGTATTACTTTAAAGGGTCTGCGTTGGCTCACCCAACCTCACCAAACCTTTCAGCCCCAAGAGTGTCCACCCTTATGTCTCAATCAGCTGTGGGTCTAGTTATGGTCAATCCAGGTTCCATCACAGCCCCTGAACGAATTTTGTAAGAATTTCTCTCTCTTCCACTGTCTTTGTTTCACGGGTTTTGAAAAGTAATTTATTTTTATAATGGGGTTTAGCTGCTTTTCACGGCTGTGTTTATGCCGCTTTACACCCCCTTGACTCACTTACAGAGAGATATCAGTACATAGGTTTGACGATTCTTACTAGTCAGATATATTCTTGTGCGGTGAATAGGGGGTGTTGAGTCCAGTTCACTGAGCAAGGAGTAGGTCTTGTCTATTACATATTGGGTTTATGGAACGGTATCTGAGCTAATTTGAAACCCTTGTTTTATGCATCACCCCACCTCACCTTTCCGCTTCAGCAGCCATAGTGTGTTTTCTGAACGTGTGACTCTGTTCTGTTTTGTAATTCAGTTCAAGTGTAGCGGTTTTTACATTCCCTCTATAAGTGATATCTTATGATAAGTGTCTGTTTCTGTGTGACTTATTTCACTTAGAATCGTCGTACCTAAATCCACTCATCGTGCTGCTACTAGCCTTATGACGTTGATTTCATGGCTGAGTGATATTCCATTATACATGAGGACCACAACTTCTTTATCCATTTTTCTCTTTCCTAGGATATTTAAGGTGTAATGAAGTGGGGGTGTTTGTCAACAGAGCAGCCCTAAACTTTGGTGTGCCTGTGTCTTGCTGATTTTAGTTTTCCCAATTTATACGCCCATGAGTGGAAGTGCCCTATACTCTCCAAGCTGTGTTTTTTAGATGTTTCAGAACACACCGTACACTTCTCCAGAGTGGCTGTTGGCAATTTACATCCCGCCCATCAGCGTAGCAAGGCTCCCATTTCTCCATGGCCGGTCCTGCATTTCTGGTTTGGACACTTTTTTCCGCATGGCCCTTTTGCCCGCTGGGAAGCGAGACTTCTTTGGAGCGCTGATTTGCCTTTCCAGGTTACTTGGTTGGCCAAAAAGGGCGTATGCGTTTTTTCCTGAATATATTCAAGAAAAAACGCATACGCCCTTTTTGGCCAAGGGCATCACTGTCCACGTTTTGCCGCTTTTCATGGGCTTTCAAGGCGATTCGAATCTACCTCCTGAAATCTGTTTCCTGCAATTCTGCCTTGCTTTCAAATCCTCTTCGTTGCCTTCCCTCAATATATTTGTGGACGAGAGTTATCATTTTTAACTCTGCAGGTCTGTGAATTGCAGTGCCCATGAGCGCCATTTTTCAACTCGCTATTTTGGGAGCTGGACGCAAAAGTGCAGGATTGCTTCAGGCCCTCTTCTGGTTCTGGGGGGCAGGCTGAGCTTGTGGTTAATTCTTCTTCCTGATGGGAAAATAGAGTGACCTGTGCCTGTCCCAACACCTAGAGCTAGTCTCTCATTGGTTCGCCCTCTTCCCGTTCATCCTCAGGACAAATTGCAACCTGTACGGAACAGGAGGTTAAAGGTGCTGATTCTCCAAGGAGGGAGATGGCTAGTAAAGCGGCTGGAATGGCGAACCCGAGCACAAGGAGATGAGAAATGAGGTGCGTTTTAGAAACCTTTCCCGATCACATGGTGTACCATCTTTTGGGTTTCTCATGCATGTTTTCGATGTAGGAAGATGCTCTTTAACCTAGAGATTTGGGACCCATGGGATGGGTACCATGCAGTATTACTTTAAAGGGTCTGCGTTGGCTCACACAACCTCACCAAACCTTTCAGCCCCAAGAGTGTCCACCCTTATGTCTCAATAAGCTGTGGGTCTAGATATGGTCAATCCAGGTTGCATCACAACCCCTGAACGAATTTTGTAAGAATTTCTCTCTCTTCCACTGTCTTTGTTTCACGGGTTTTGAAAAGTAATTTATTTTTATAATGGGGTTTAGCTGCTTTTCACGGCTGTGTTTATGCCGCTTTACACCCCCTTGACTCACTTAGAGAGAGATATCAGTACATAGGTTTGACGATTCTTTCTAGTCAGATATATTCTTGTGCGGTGAATAGGGGGTGTTGAGTCCAGTTCACTGAGCAAGGAGTAGGTCTTGTCTATTACATATTGGGTTTATGGAACGGTATCTGAGCTAATTTGAAACCCTTGTTTTATGCATCACCCCACCTCACCTTTCCGCTTCAGCAGCCATAGTGTGTTTTCTGAACGTGTGACTCTGTTCTGTTTTGTAATTCAGTTCAAGTGTAGCGGTTTTTACATTCCCTCTATAAGTGATATCTTATGATAAGTGTCTGTTTCTGTGTGACTTATTTCACTTAGAATCGTCGGACCTAAATCCACTCATCGTGCTGCTACTAGCCTTATGACGTTGATTTCATGGCTGAGTGATATTCCATTATACATGAGGACCACAACTTCTTTATCCATTTTTCTCTTTCCTAGGATATTTAAGGTGTAATGAAGTGGGGGTGTTTGTCAACAGAGCAGCCCTAAACTTTGGTGTGCCTGTGTCTTGCTGATTTTAGTTTTCCCAATTTATACGCCCATGAGTGGAAGTGCCCTATACTCTCCAAGCTGTGTTTTTTAGATGTTTCAGAACACACCGTACACTTCTCCAGAGTGGCTGTTGGCAATTTACATCCCGCCCATCAGCGTAGCAAGGCTCCCATTTCTCCATGGCCGGTCCTGCATTTCTGGTTTGGACACTTTTTTCCGCATGGCCCTTTTGCCCGCTGGGAAGCGAGACTTCTTTGGAGCGCTGATTTGCCTTTCCAGGTTACTTGGTTGGCCAAAAAGGGCGTATGCGTTTTTTCCTGAATATATTCAGGAAAAAACGCATACGCCCTTTTTGGACAAGGGCATCACTGTCCACGTTTTGCCGCTTTTCATGGGCTTTCAAGGCGATTCGAATCTACCTCCTGAAATCTGTTTCCTGCAATTCTGCCTTGCTTTCAAATCCTCTTCGTTGCCTTCCCTCAATATATTTGTGGACGAGAGTTATCATTTTTAACTCTGCAGGTTTGTGAATTGCAGTGCCCATGAGCTCCATTTTTCAACTCGGTTTTTTGGGAGCTGGATGCAAAAGTGCAGGATTGCTTCAGGCCCTCTTCTGGTTCTGGGGAGCAGGCTGAGCTTGTGGTTAATTCTTCTTCCTGATGGGAAAATAGAGTGACCTGTGCCTGTCCCAACACCTACAGCTAGTCTCTCATTGGTTCGCCCTCTTCCCGTTCATCCTCAGGACAAATTGCAACCTGTACGGAACAGGAGGTTAAAGGTGCTGATTCTCCAAGGAGGGAGATGGCTAGTAAAGCGGCTGGAATGGCGAACCCGAGCACAAGGAGATGAGAAATGAGGTGCGTTTTAGAAACCTTTCCCGATCACATGGTGTACCATCTTCTGGGTTTCTCATGCATGTTTTCGATGTAGGTAGATGCCCTTTAACCTAGAGATTTGGGACCCATGGGATGGGTACCATGCAGTATTACTTTAAAGGGTCTGCGTTGGCTCACCCAACCTCACCAAACCTTTCAGCCCCAAGAGTGTCCACCCTTATGTCTCAATCAGCTGTGGGTCTAGTTATGGTCAATCCAGGTTCCATCACAGCCCCTGAACGAATTTTGTAAGAATTTCTCTCTCTTCCACTGTCTTTGTTTCACGGGTTTTGAAAAGTAATTTATTTTTATAATGGGGTTTAGCTGCTTTTCACGGCTGTGTTTATGCCGCTTTACACCCCCTTGACTCACTTACAGAGAGATATCAGTACATAGGTTTGACGATTCTTACTAGTCAGATATATTCTTGTGCGGTGAATAGGGGGTGTTGAGTCCAGTTCACTGAGCAAGGAGTAGGTCTTGTCTATTACATATTGGGTTTATGGAACGGTATCTGAGCTAATTTGAAACCCTTGTTTTATGCATCACCCCACCTCACCTTTCCGCTTCAGCAGCCATAGTGTGTTTTCTGAACGTGTGACTCTGTTCTGTTTTGTAATTCAGTTCAAGTGTAGCGGTTTTTACATTCCCTCTATAAGTGATATCTTATGATAAGTGTCTGTTTCTGTGTGACTTATTTCACTTAGAATCGTCGGACCTAAATCCACTCATCGTGCTGCTACTAGCCTTATGACGTTGATTTCATGGCTGAGTGATATTCCATTATACATGAGGACCACAACTTCTTTATCCATTTTTCTCTTTCCTAGGATATTTAAGGTGTAATGAAGTGGGGGTGTTTGTCAACAGAGCAGCCCTAAACTTTGGTGTGCCTGTGTCTTGCTGATTTTAGTTTTCCCAATTTATACGCCCATGAGTGGAAGTGCCCTATACTCTCCAAGCTGTGTTTTTTAGATGTTTCAGAACACACCGTACACTTCTCCAGAGTGGCTGTTGGCAATTTACATCCCGCCCATCAGCGTAGCAAGGCTCCCATTTCTCCATGGCCGGTCCTGCATTTCTGGTTTGGACACTTTTTTCCGCATGGCCCTTTTGCCCGCTGGGAAGCGAGACTTCTTTGGAGCGCTGATTTGCCTTTCCAGGTTACTTGGTTGGCCAAAAAGGGCGTATGCGTTTTTTCCTGAATATATTCAGGAAAAAACGCATACGCCCTTTTTGGCCAAGGGCATCACTGTCCACGTTTTGCCGCTTTTCATGGGCTTTCAAGGCGATTCGAATCTACCTCCTGAAATCTGTTTCCTGCAATTCTGCCTTGCTTTCAAATCCTCTTCGTTGCCTTCCCTCAATATATTTGTGGACGAGAGTTATCATTTTTAACTCTGCAGGTTTGTGAATTGCAGTGCCCATGAGCTCCATTTTTCAACTCGCTTTTTTGGGAGCTGGATGCAAAAGTGCAGGATTGCTTCAGGCCCTCTTCTGGTTCTGGGGAGCAGGCTGAGCTTGTGGTTAATTCTTCTTCCTGATGGGAAAATAGAGTGACCTGTGCCTGTCCCAACACCTACAGCTAGTCTCTCATTGGTTCGCCCTCTTCCCGTTCATCCTCAGGACAAATTGCAACCTGTACGGAACAGGAGGTTAAAGGTGCTGATTCTCCAAGGAGGGAGATGGCTAGTAAAGCGGCTGGAATGGCGAACCCGAGCACAAGGAGATGAGAAATGAGGTGCGTTTTAGAAACCTTTCCCGATCACATGGTGTACCATCTTCTGGGTTTCTCATGCATGTTTTCGATGTAGGTAGATGCCCTTTAACCTAGAGATTTGGGACCCATGGGATGGGTACCATGCAGTATTACTTTAAAGGGTCTGCGTTGGCTCACCCAACCTCACCAAACCTTTCAGCCCCAAGAGTGTCCACCCTTATGTCTCAATCAGCTGTGGGTCTAGTTATGGTCAATCCAGGTTCCATCACAGCCCCTGAACGAATTTTGTAAGAATTTCTCTCTCTTCCACTGTCTTTGTTTCACGGGTTTTGAAAAGTAATTTATTTTTATAATGGGGTTTATCTGCTTTTCACGGCTGTGTTTATGCCGCTTTACACCCCCTTGACTCACTTACAGAGAGATATCAGTACATAGGTTTGACGATTCTTACTAGTCAGATATATTCTTTTGCGGTGAATAGGGGGTGTTGAGTCCAGTTCACTGAGCAAGGAGTAGGTCTTGTCTATTACATATTGGGTTTATGGAACGGTATCTGAGCTAATTTGAAACCCTTGTTTTATGCATCACCCCACCTCACCTTTCCGCTTCAGCAGCCATAGTGTGTTTTCTGAACGTGTGACTCTGTTCTGTTTTGTAATTCAGTTCAAGTGTAGCGGTTTTTACATTCCCTCTATAAGTGATACCTTATGATAAGTGTCTGTTTCTGTGTGACTTATTTCACTTAGAATCGTCGGACCTAAATCCACTCATCGTGCTGCTACTAGCCTTATGACGTTGATTTCATGGCTGAGTGATATTCCATTATACATGAGGACCACAACTTCTTTATCCATTTTTCTCTTTCCTAGGATATTTAAGGTGTAATGAAGTGGGGGTGTTTGTCAACAGAGCAGCCCTAAACTTTGGTGTGCCTGTGTCTTGCTGATTTTAGTTTTCCCAATTTATACGCCCATGAGTGGAAGTGCCCTATACTCTCCAAGCTGTGTTTTTTAGATGTTTCAGAACACACCGTACACTTCTCCAGAGTGGCTGTTGGCAATTTACATCCCGCCCATCAGCGTAGCAAGGCTCCCATTTCTCCATGGCCGGTCCTGCATTTCTGGTTTGGACACTTTTTTCCGCATGGCCCTTTTGCCCGCTGGGAAGCGAGACTTCTTTGGAGCGCTGATTTGCCTTTCCAGGTTACTTGGTTGGCCAAAAAGGGCGTATGCGTTTTTTCCTGAATATATTCAGGAAAAAACGCATACGCCCTTTTTGGCCAAGGGCATCACTGTCCACGTTTTGCCGCTTTTCATGGGCTTTCAAGGCGATTCGAATCTACCTCCTGAAATCTGTTTCCTGCAATTCTGCCTTGCTTTCAAATCCTCTTCGTTGCCTTCCCTAAATATATTTGTGGACGAGAGTTATCATTTTTAACTCTGCAGGTTTGTGAATTGCAGTGGCCATGAGCTCCATTTTTCAACTCGCTATTTTGGGAGCTGGACGCAAAAGTGCAGGATTGCTTCAGGCCCTCTTCTGGTTCTGGGGGGCAGGCTGAGCTTGTGCTTAATTCTTCTTCCTGATGGGAAAATAGAGTGACCTGTGCCTGTCCCAACACCTAGAGCTAGTCTCTCATTGGTTCGCCCTCTTCCCGTTCATCCTCAGGACAAATTGCAACCTGTACGGAACAGGAGGTTAAAGGTGCTGATTCTCCAAGGAGGGAGATGGCTAGTAAAGCGGCTGGAATGGCGAACCCGAGCACAAGGAGATGAGAAATGAGGTGCGTTTTAGAAACCTTTCCCGATCACATGGTGTACCATCTTTTGGGTTTCTCATGCATGTTTTCGATGTAGGAAGATGCCCTTTAACCTAGAGATTTGGGACCCATGGGATGGGTACCATGCAGTATTACTTTAAAGGGTCTGCGTTGGCTCACACAACCTCACCAAAACTTTCAGCCCCAAGAGTGTCCACCCTTATGTCTCAATAAGCTGTGGGTCTAGATATGGTCAATCCAGGTTGCATCACAACCCCTGAACGAATTTTGTAAGAATTTCTCTCTCTTCCACTGTCTTTGTTTCACGGGTTTTGAAAAGTAATTTATTTTTATAATGGGGTTTAGCTGCTTTTCACGGCTGTGTTTATGCCGCTTTACACCCCCTTGACTCACTTACAGAGAGATATCAGTACATAGGTTTGACGATTCTTACTAGTCAGATATATTCTTGTGCGGTGAATAGGGGGTGTTGAGTCCAGTTCACTGAGCAAGGAGTAGGTCTTGTCTATTACATATTGGGTTTATGGAACGGTATCTGAGCTAATTTGAAACCCTTGTTTTATGCATCACCCCACCTCACCTTTCCGCTTCAGCAGCCATAGTGTGTTTTCTGAACGTGTGACTCTGTTCTGTTTTGTAATTCAGTTCAAGTGTAGCGGTTTTTACATTCCCTCTATAAGTGATATCTTATGATAAGTGTCTGTTTCTGTGTGACTTATTTCACTTAGAATCGTCGGACCTAAATCCACTCATCGTGCTGCTACTAGCCTTATGACGTTGATTTCATGGCTGAGTGATATTCCATTATACATGAGGACCACAACTTCTTTATCCATTTTTCTCTTTCCTAGGATATTTAAGGTGTAATGAAGTGGGGGTGTTTGTCAACAGAGCAGCCCTAAACTTTGGTGTGCCTGTGTCTTGCTGATTTTAGTTTTCCCAATTTATACGCCCATGAGTGGAAGTGCCCTATACTCTCCAAGCTGTGTTTTTTAGATGTTTCAGAACACACCGTACACTTCTCCAGAGTGGCTGTTGGCAATTTACATCCCGCCCATCAGCGTAGCAAGGCTCCCATTTCTCCATGGCCGGTCCTGCATTTCTGGTTTGGACACTTTTTTCCGCATGGCCCTTTTGCCCGCTGGGAAGCGAGACTTCTTTGGAGCGCTGATTTGCCTTTCCAGGTTACTTGGTTGGCCAAAAAGGGCGTATGCGTTTTTTCCTGAATATATTCAGGAAAAAACGCATACACCCTTTTTGGCCAAGGGCATCACTGTCCACGTTTTGCCGCTTTTCATGGGCTTTCAAGGCGATTCGAATCTACCTCCTGAAATCTGTTTCCTGCAATTCTGCCTTGCTTTCAAATCCTCTTCGTTGCCTTCCCTCAATATATTTGTGGACGAGAGTTATCATTTTTAACTCTGCAGGTTTGTGAATTGCAGTGCCCATGAGCTCCATTTTTCAACTCGCTATTTTGGGAGCTGGACGCAAAAGTGCAGGATTGCTTCAGGCCCTCTTCTGGTTCTGGGGGGCAGGCTGAGCTTGTGCTTAATTCTTCTTCCTGATGGGAAAATAGAGTGACCTGTGCCTGTCCCAACACCTAGAGCTAGTCTCTCATTGGTTCGCCCTCTTCCCGTTCATCCTCAGGACAAATTGCAACCTGTACGGAACAGGAGGTTAAAGGTGCTGATTCTCCAAGGAGGGAGATGGCTAGTAAAGCGGCTGGAATGGCGAACCCGAGCACAAGGAGATGAGAAATGAGGTGCGTTTTAGAAACCTTTCCCGATCACATGGTGTACCATCTTTTGGGTTTCTCATGCATGTTTTCGATGTAGGAAGATGCCCTTTAACCTAGAGATTTGGGACCCATGGGATGGGTACCATGCAGTATTACTTTAAAGGGTCTGCGTTGGCTCACACAACCTCACCAAAACTTTCAGCCCCAAGAGTGTCCACCCTTATGTCTCAATAAGCTGTGGGTCTAGATATGGTCAATCCAGGTTGCATCACAACCCCTGAACGAATTTTGTAAGAATTTCTCTCTCTTCCACTGTCTTTGTTTCACGGGTTTTGAAAAGTAATTTATTTTTATAATGGGGTTTAGCTGCTTTTCACGGCTGTGTTTATGCCGCTTTACACCCCCTTGACTCACTTACAGAGAGATATCTGTACATAGGTTTGACGATTCTTACTAGTCAGATATATTCTTGTGCGGTGAATAGGGGGTGTTGAGTCCAGTTCACTGAGCAAGGAGTAGGTCTTGTCTATTACATATTGGGTTTATGGAACGGTATCTGAGCTAATTTGAAACCCTTGTTTTATGCATCACCCCACCTCACCTTTCCGCTTCAGCAGCCATAGTGTGTTTTCTGAACGTGTGACTCTGTTCTGTTTTGTAATTCAGTTCAAGTGTAGCGGTTTTTACATTCCCTCTATAAGTGATATCTTATGATAAGTGTCTGTTTCTGTGTGACTTATTTCACTTAGAATCGTCGGACCTAAATCCACTCATCGTGCTGCTACTAGCCTTATGACGTTGATTTCATGGCTGAGTGATATTCCATTATACATGAGGACCACAACTTCTTTATCCATTTTTCTCTTTCCTAGGATATTTAAGGTGTAATGAAGTGGGGGTGTTTGTCAACAGAGCAGCCCTAAACTTTGGTGTGCCTGTGTCTTGCTGATTTTAGTTTTCCCAATTTATACGCCCATGAGTGGAAGTGCCCTATACTCTCCAAGCTGTGTTTTTTAGATGTTTCAGAACACACCGTACACTTCTCCAGAGTGGCTGTTGGCAATTTACATCCCGCCCATCAGCGTAGCAAGGCTCCCATTTCTCCATGGCCGGTCCTGCATTTCTGGTTTGGACACTTTTTTCCGCATGGCCCTTTTGCCCGCTGGGAAGCGAGACTTCTTTGGAGCGCTGATTTGCCTTTCCAGGTTACTTGGTTGGCCAAAAAGGGCGTATGCGTTTTTTCCTGAATATATTCAGGAAAAAACGCATACGCCCTTTTTGGCCAAGGGCATCACTGTCCACGTTTTGCCGCTTTTCATGGGCTTTCAAGGCGATTCGAATCTACCTCCTGAAATCTGTTTCCTGCAATTCTGCCTTGCTTTCAAATCCTCTTCGTTGCCTTCCCTCAATATATTTGTGGACGAGAGTTATCATTTTTAACTCTGCAGGTTTGTGAATTGCAGTGCCCATGAGCTCCATTTTTCAACTCGCTATTTTGGGAGCTGGACGCAAAAGTGCAGGATTGCTTCAGGCCCTCTTCTGGTTCTGGGGGGCAGGCTGAGCTTGTGCTTAATTCTTCTTCCTGATGGGAAAATAGAGTGACCTGTGCCTGTCCCAACACCTAGAGCTAGTCTCTCATTGGTTCGCCCTCTTCCCGTTCATCCTCAGGACAAATTGCAACCTGTACGGAACAGGAGGTTAAAGGTGCTGATTCTCCAAGGAGGGAGATGGCTAGTAAAGCGGCTGGAATGGCGAACCCGAGCACAAGGAGATGAGAAATGAGGTGCGTTTTAGAAACGTTTCCCGATCACATGGTGTACCATCTTTTGGGTTTCTCATGCATGTTTTCGATGTAGGAAGATGCCCTTTAACCTAGAGATTTGGGACCCATGGGATGGGTACCATACAGTATTACTTTAAAGGGTCTGCGTTGGCTCACCCAACCTCACCAAACCTTTCAGCCCCAAGAGTGTCCACCCTTATGTCTCAATCAGCTGTGGGTCTAGATATGGTCAATCCAGGTTGCATCACAACCCCTGAACGAATTTTGTAAGAATTTCTCTCTCTTCCACTGTCTTTGTTTCACGGGTTTTGAAAAGTAATTTATTTTTATAATGGGGTTTAGCTGCTTTTCACGGCTGTGTTTATGCCGCTTTACACCCCCTTGACTCACTTACAGAGAGATATCAGTACATAGGTTTGACGATTCTTACTAGTCAGATATATTCTTGTGCGGTGAATAGGGGGTGTTGAGTCCAGTTCACTGAGCAAGGAGTAGGTCTTGTCTATTACATATTGGGTTTATGGAACGGTATCTGAGCTAATTTGAAACCCTTGTTTTATGCATCACCCCACCTCACCTTTCCCGTTCAGCAGCCATAGTGTGTTTTCTGAACGTGTGACTCTGTTCTGTTTTGTAATTCAGTTCAAGTGTAGCGGTTTTTACATTCCCTCTATAAGTGATATCTTATGATAAGTGTCTGTTTCTGTGTGACTTATTTCACTTAGAATCGTCGGACCTAAATCCACTCATCGTGCTGCTACTAGCCTTATGACGTTGATTTCATGGCTGAGTGATATTCCATTATACATGAGGACCACAACTTCTTTATCCATTTTTCTCTTTCCTAGGATATTTAAGGTGTAATGAAGTGGGGGTGTTTGTCAACAGAGCAGCCCTAAACTTTGGTGTGCCTGTGTCTTGCTGATTTTAGTTTTCCCAATTTATACGCCCATGAGTGGAAGTGCCCTATACTCTCCAAGCTGTGTTTTTTAGATGTTTCAGAACACACCGTACACTTCTCCAGAGTGGCTGTTGGCAATTTACATCCCGCCCATCAGCGTAGCAAGGCTCCCATTTCTCCATGGCCGGTCCTGCATTTCTGGTTTGGACACTTTTTTCCGCATGGCCCTTTTGCCCGCTGGGAAGCGAGACTTCTTTGGAGCGCTGATTTGCCTTTCCAGGTTACTTGGTTGGCCAAAAAGGGCGTATGCGTTTTTTCCTGAATATATTCAGGATAAAACGCATACGCCCTTTTTGGCCAAGGGCATCACTGTCCACGTTTTGCCGCTTTTCATGGGCTTTCAAGGCGATTCGAATCTACCTCCTGAAATCTGTTTCCTGCAATTCTACCTTGCTTTCAAATCCTCTTCGTTGCCTTCCCTCAATATATTTGTGGACGAGAGTTATCATTTTTAACTCTGCAGGTTTGTGAATTGCAGTGCCCATGAGCTCCATTTTTCAACTCGCTTTTTTGGGAGCTGTACGCAAAAGTGCAGGATTGCTTCAGGCCCTCTTCTGGTTCTGGGGGGCAGGCTGAGCTTGTGGTTAATTCTTCTTCCTGATGGGAAAATAGAGTGACCTGTGCCTGTCCCAACACCTAGAGCTAGTCTCTCATTGGTTCGCCCTCTTCCCGTTCATCCTCAGGACAAATTGCAACCTGTACGGAACAGGAGGTTAAAGGTGCTGATTCTCCAAGGAGGGAGATGGCTAGTAAAGCGGCTGGAATGGCGAACCCGAGCACAAGGAGATGAGAAATGAGGTGCGTTTTAGAAACCTTTCCCGATCACACGGTGTACCATCTTCTGGGTTTCTCATGCCTGTTTTCGATGTAGGAAGATGCCCTTGAACCTGGAGATTTGGGACCCATGGGATGGGTACCATGCAGTATTACTTGAAAGGGTCTGCCTTGGCTCACCCAACCTCACCGAACCTCTCAGCCCCAAGAGTGTCCACCCTTATGTCTCAATCAGCTGTGGGTCTAGATATGGTCAATCCAGGTTGCATCACAGCCCCTGAACGAATTTTGTAAGAATTTCTCTCTCTTTCACTGTCTTTGTTTCACGGGTTTTGAAAAGTAATTTATTTTTATAATGGGGTTTAGCTGCTTTTCACGGCTGTGTTTATGCCGCTTTACACCCCCTTGACTCACTCACAGAGAGATATCAATACATAGGTTTGAAGATTCTTACTAGTCAGATATATTCTTGTGCGGTGAATAGGGGGTGTTGAGTCCAGTTCACTGAGCAAGGAATAGGTCTTGTCTCTTACATATTGGGTTTATGGAACGGTATCTGAGCTAATTTGAAACCCTTGTTTTATGCATCACCCCACCTCACCTTTCCCGTTCAGCAGCCATAGTGTGTTTCCTAAACGTGTGACTCTGTTCTGTTTTGTAATTCAGTTCAAGTGTAGCGGTTTTTACATTCCCTCTAGAAGTGATATCTTATGATAAGTGTCTTTTTCTGTGTGACTTATTTCACTTAGAATCGTCGTAACTAAATCCACTCATCGTGCTGCTACTAGCCTTATGACGTTGATTTCATGGCTGAGTGATATTCCATTGTACAGGAGGACCCCAACTTCTTTATCCATTTTTCTCTTTCGTAGGATATTTAAGGTGTAATGAAGTGGGGGTTCTTGTCAACAGAGTAGCCCTAAACTTTGGGGTGCCTGTGTCTTGCTGATTTTTAGTTTTCCCAATTTATACGGCCATGAGTGGAAGTGCCCTATGCTCTCCAAGCTGTGTTTTTTAGATGTTTCAGGACACACCGTACACTTCTCCAGAGTGGCTGTTGGCAATTTACATCCCACCCATCAGCGTAGCAAGGCTCCCATTTCTCCATGGCCGGTCCTGCATTTCTGGTTGGACACTTTTTTCCGCATGGCCCTTTTGCCCGCTGGGAAGCGAGACTTCTTTGGAGCGCTGATTGGCCTTTCCAGGTTGCTTGGTTGGCCAAAAAGGGCGTATGCGTTTTTTCCTGAATATATTCAGGAAAAAACGCATGCGCCCTTTTTGGCCAAGGGCATCATTGTCCACGTTTTGCCGCTTTTCATGTGCTTTCAAGGCGATTCGAATCTACCTCCTGAAATCTGTTTCCTGCAATTCTGCCTTGCTTTCAAAGCCTCTTCGTTGCCTTCCCTTAATATATTTGTGGACGAGAGGTATCATTTAAAACTCTGCAGGTTTGTGAATTGCAGGGCCCCTGAGCTCCATTTTTCAACTCGCTTTTTTGGGAGCTGGCCGCAAAAGCGCAGGATTGCCTCAGGCCCTCTTCTGGTTCTGGGGGGCAGGCTGAGCTTGTGCTTAATTCTTCTTCCTGATGGGAAAATAGAGTGACCTGTGCCTGTCCCAACACCTAGAGCTAGTCTCTCATTGGTTCCCCCTCTTCCCGTTCAACCTCAGGACAAGTTGCAACCTGTACGGAACAGGAGGTTAAAGGTGCTGATTCTCCAAGGAGGGAGATGGCTAGTAAATCGGCTGGAATGGCGAACCCGAGCAAAGGAGATGAGAAATGAGGTGCGTTTTAGAAACCTTTCCCGATCACACGGTGTACCATCTTCTGGGTTTCTCATGCCTGTTTTCGATGTAGGAAGATGCCCTTGAACCTGGAGATTTGGGACCCATGGGATGGGTACCATGCAGTACTACTTGAAAGGGTCTGCGTTGGCTCACCCAACCTCACCGAACCTCTCAGCCCCAAGAGTGTCCACCCTTATGTCTCAATCAGCTGTGGGTCTAGATATGGTCAATCCAGGTTGCATCACAGCCCCTGAACGAATTTTGTAAGAATTTCTCTCTCTTTCACTGTCTTTGTTTCCCGGGTTTTGAAAAGTAATTTATTTTTATAATGGGGTTTAGCTGCTTTTCACGGCTGTGTTTATGCCGCTTTACACCCCCTTGACTCACTTACAGAGAGATATCAATACATAGGTTGGAAGATTCTTACTAGTCAGATATATTCTTGTGCGGTGAATAGGGCGTGTTGAGTCCAGTTCACTGAGCAAGGAATAGGTCTTCTCTCTTACATATTGGGTTTATGGAACGGTATCGGAGCTAATTTGAAACCCTTGTTTTATGCATCACCCCACCTCACCTTTCCCGTTCAGCAGCCATAGTGTGTTTCCTAAACGTGTGACTCTCTTCTGTTTTGTAATTCAGTTCAAGTGCAGCGGTTTTTACATTCCCTCTCGAAGTGATATCTTATGATAAGTGTCTTTTTCTGTGTGACTTATTTCACTTAAAATCGTCGTACCTAAATCCACTCATCGTGCTGCTACTAGCCTTATGACATTGATTTCATGGCTGAGTGATATTCCATTGTACAGGAGGACCACAACTTCTTTATCCATTTTTCTCTTTCCTAGGATATTTCAGGTGTAATGAAGTGGGGGTTCTTGTCAACAGAGCAGCCCTAAACTTTGGGGTGCCTGTGTCTTGCTGATTTTTAGTTTTCCCAATTTATACGGCCATGAGTGGAAGTGCCCTATGCTCTCCAAGCTGTGTTTTTTAGATGTTTCAGGACACACCGTACACTTCTTCAGAGTGGCTGTTGGCAATTTACATCCCACCCATCAGCGTAGAAAGGCTCCCATTTCTCCATGGCCGGTCCTGCATTTCTGGTTTGGACACTTTTTTCCGCATGGCCCTTTTGCCCGCTGGGAAGCGAGACTTCTTTGGAGCGCTGATTGGCCTTTCCAGGTTGCTTGGTTGGCCAAAAAGGGCGTATGCGTTTTTTCCTGAATATATTCAGGAAAAAACGCATACGCCCTTTTTGGCCAAGGGCATCATTGTCCACGTTTTGCCGCTTTTCATGTGCTTTCAAGGCGATTCGAATCTACCTCCTGAAATCTGTTTCCTGCAATTCTGCCTTGCTTTCAAAGCCTCTTCGTTGCCTTCCCTTAATATATTTGTGGACGAGAGGTATCATTTAAAACTCTGCAGGTTTGTGAATTGCAGTGCCCCTGAGCTCCATTTTTCAACTCGCTTTTTTGGGAGCTGGCCGCAAAAGCGCAGGATTGCTTCAGGCCCTCTTCTGGTTCTGGGGGGCAGGCTGAGCTTGTGCTTAATTCTTCTTCCTGATGGGAAAATAGAGTGACCTGTGCCTGTCCCAACACCTAGAGCTAGTCTCTCATTGGTTCCCCCTCTTCCCGTTCATCCTCAGGACAAATTGCAACCTGTACGGAACAGGAGGTTAAAGGTGCTGATTCTCCAAGGAGGGAGATGGCTAGTAAATCGGCTGGAATGGCGAACCCGAGCAAAGGAGATGAGAAATGAGGTGCGTTTTAGAAACCTTTCCCGATCACACCGTGTACCATCTTCTGGGTTTCTCATGCCTGTTTTCGATGTAGGAAGATGCCCTTGAACCTGGAGATTTGGGACCCATGGGATGGGTACCATGCAGTATTACTTGAAAGGGTCTGCGTTGGCTCACCCAACCTCACCGAACCTCTCAGCCCCAAGAGTGTCCACCCTTATGTCTCAATCAGCTGTGGGTCTAGATTTGGTCAATCCAGGTTGCATCACAGCCCCTGAACGAATTTTGTAAGAATTTCTCTCTCTTTCACTGTCTTTGTTTCACGGGTTTTGAAAAGTAATTTATTTTTATAATGGGGTTTAGCTGCTTTTCACGGCTGTGTTTATGCCGCTTTACACCCCCTTGACTCACTCACAGAGAGATATCAATACATAGGTTTGAAGATTCTTACTAGTCAGATATATTCTTGTGCGGTGAATAGGGGGTGTTGAGTCCAGTTCACTGAGCAAGGAGTAGGTCTTGTCTCTTACATATTGGGTTTATGGAACGGTATCGGAGCTAATTTGAAACCCTTGTTTTATGCATCACCCCACCTCACCTTTCCCGTTCAGCAGCCATAGTGTGTTTCCTAAACGTGTGACTCTGTTCTGTTTTGCAATTCAGTTCAAGTGTAGCGGTTTTTACATTCCCTCTCTAAGTGATATCTTAGGATAAGTGTCTTTTTCTGTGTGACTTATTTCACTTAGAATCGTCGTACCTAAATCCACTCATCGTGCTGCTACTAGCCTTATGACGTGGATTTCCTGGCTGAGTGATATTCCATTGTACATGAGGACCCCAACTTCTTTATCCATTTTTCTCTTTCCTAGGATATTTAAGGTGTAATGAAGTGGGGGTTCTTGTCAACAGAGCAGCCCTAAACTTTGGGGTGCCTGTGTCTTGCTGATTTTTAGTTTTCCCAATTTATACGCCCATGAGTGGAAGTGCCCTATGCTCTCCAAGCTGTGTTTTTTAGATGTTTCAGAACACACTGTACACTTCTCCAGAGTGGCTGTTGGCAATTTGCATCCCACCCATCAGCGTAGCAAGGCTCCCATTTCTCCATGGCCGGTCCTGCATTTCTGGTTTGGACACTTTTTTCCGCATGGCCCTTTTGCCCGCTGGGAAGCGAGACTTCTTTGGAGCGCTGATTGGCCTTTCCAGGTTGCTTGGTTGGCCAAAAAGGGCGTATGCGTTTTTTCCTGAATATATTCAGGAAAAAACGCATACGCCCTTTTTGGCCAAGGGCATCATTGTCCACGTTTTGCCGCTTTTCATGTGCTTTCAAGGCGATTCGAATCTACCTCCTGAAATCTGTTTCCTGCAATTCTGCCTTGCATTCAAAGCCTCTTCGTTGCCTTCCCTTAATATATTTGTGGACGAGAGGTATCATTTAAAACTCTGCAGGTTTGTGAATTGCAGTGCCCCTGAGCTCCATTTTTCAACTCGCTTTTTTGGGAGCTGGCCGCAAAAGCGCAGGATTGCTTCAGGCCCTCTTCTGGTTCTGGGGGGCAGGCTGAGCTTGTGCTTAATTCTTCTTCCTGATGGGAAAATAGAGTGACCTGTGCCTGTTCCAACACCTAGAGCTAGTCTCTCATTGGTTCCCCCTCTTCCCGTTCATCCTCAGGACAAATTGCAACCTGTACGGAACAGGAGGTTAAAGGTGCTGATTCTCCAAGGAGGGAGATGGCTAGTAAATCGGCTGGAATGGCGAACCCGAGCAAAGGAGATGAGAAATGAGGTGCGTTTTAGAAACCTTTCCCGATCACACCGTGTACCATCTTCTGGGTTTCTCATGCCTGTTTTCGACGTAGGAAGATGCCCTTGAACCTGGAGATTTGGGACCCATGGGATGGGTACCATGCAGTATTACTTGAAAGGGTCTGCGTTGGCTCACCCAACCTCACCGAACCTCTCAGCCCCAAGAGTGTCCACCCTTATGTCTCAATCAGCTGTGGGTCTAGATATGGTCAATCCAGGTTGCATCACAGCCCCTGAACGAATTTTGTAAGAATTTCTCTCTCTTTCACTGTCTTTGTTTCACGGGTTTTGAAAAGTAATTTATTTTTATAATGGGGTTTAGCTGCTTTTCACGGCTGTGTTTATGCCGCTTTACACCCCCTTGACTCACTCACAGAGAGATATCAATACATAGGTTTGAAGATTCTTACTAGTCAGATATATTCTTGTGCGGTGAATAGGGGGTGTTGAGTCCAGTTCACTGAAAAAGGAATAGGTCTTGTCTCTTACATATTGGGTTTATGGAACGGTATCGGAGCTAATTTGAAACCCTTGTTTTATGCATCACCCCACCTCACCTTGCCCGTTCAGCAGCCATAGTGTGTTTTCTAAACGTGTGACTCTGTTCTGTTTTGTAATTCAGTTCAAGTGTAGCGGTTTTTACATTCCCTCTCTAAGTGATATCTTAGGATAAGTGTCTTTTTCTGTGTGACTTATTTCACTTAGAATCGTCGTACCTAAATCCACTCATCGTGCTGCTACTAGCCTTATGACGTGGATTTCCTGGCTGAGTGATATTCCATTGTACATGAGGACCCCAACTTCTTTATCCATTTTTCTCTTTCCTAGGATATTTAAGGTGTAATGAAGTGGGGGTTCTTGTCAACAGAGCAGCCCTAAACTTTGGGGTGCCTGTGTCTTGCTGATTTTTAGTTTTCCCAATTTATACGCCCATGAGTGGAAGTGCCCTATGCTCTCCAAGCTGTGTTTTTTAGATGTTTCAGAACACACTGTACACTTCTCCAGAGTGGCTGTTGGCAATTTGCATCCCACCCATCAGCGTAGCAAGGCTCCCATTTCTCCATGGCCGGTCCTGCATTTCTGGTTTGGACACTTTTTTCCGCATGGCCCTTTTGCCCGCTGGGAAGCGAGACTTCTTTGGAGCGCTGATTGGCCTTTCCAGGTTGCTTGGTTGGCCAAAAAGGGCGTATGCGTTTTTTCCTGAATATATTCAGGAAAAAACGCATACGCCCTTTTTGGCCAAGGGCATCATTGTCCACGTTTTGCCGCTTTTCATGTGCTTTCAAGGCGATTCGAATCTACCTCCTGAAATCTGTTTCCTGCAATTCTGCCTTGCATTCAAAGCCTCTTCGTTGCCTTCCCTTAATATATTTGTGGACGAGAGGTATCATTTAAAACTCTGCAGGTTTGTGAATTGCAGTGCCCCTGAGCTCCATTTTTCAACTCGCTTTTTTGGGAGCTGGCCGCAAAAGCGCAGGATTGCTTCAGGCCCTCTTCTGGTTCTGGGGGGCAGGCTGAGCTTGTGCTTAATTCTTCTTCCTGATGGGAAAATAAAGTGACCTGTGCCTGTTCCAACACCTAGAGCTAGTCTCTCATTGGTTCCCCCTCTTCCCGTTCATCCTCAGGACAAATTGCAACCTGTACGGAACAGGAGGTTAAAGGTGCTGATTCTCCAAGGAGGGAGATGGCTAGTAAATCGGCTGGAATGGCGAACCCGAGCAAAGGAGATGAGAAATGAGGTGCGTTTTAGAAACCTTTCCCGATCACACCGTGTACCATCTTCTGGGTTTCTCATGCCTGTTTTCGACGTAGGAAGATGCCCTTGAACCTGGAGATTTGGGACCCATGGGATGGGTACCATGCAGTATTACTTGAAAGGGTCTGCGTTGGCTCACCCAACCTCACCGAACCTCTCAGCCCCAAGAGTGTCCACCCTTATGTCTCAATCAGCTGTGGGTCTAGATATGGTCAATCCAGGTTGCATCACAGCCCCTGAACGAATTTTGTAAGAATTTCTCTCTCTTTCACTGTCTTTGTTTCACGGGTTTTGAAAAGTAATTTATTTTTATAATGGGGTTTAGCTGCTTTTCACGGCTGTGTTTATGCCGCTTTACACCCCCTTGACTCACTCACAGAGAGATATCAATACATAGGTTTGAAGATTCTTACTAGTCAGATATATTCTTGTGCGGTGAATAGGGGGTGTTGAGTCCAGTTCACTGAAAAAGGAATAGGTCTTGTCTCTTACATATTGGGTTTATGGAACGGTATCGGAGCTAATTTGAAACCCTTGTTTTATGCATCACCCCACCTCACCTTGCCCGTTCAGCAGCCATAGTGTGTTTTCTAAACGTGTGACTCTGTTCTGTTTTGTAATTCAGTTCAAGTGTAGCGGTTTTTACATTCCCTCTCTAAGTGATATCTTAGGATAAGTGTCTTTTTCTGTGTGACTTATTTCACTTAGAATCGTCGTACCTAAATCCACTCATCGTGCTGCTACTAGCCTTATGACGTGGATTTCCTGGCTGAGTGATATTCCATTGTACATGAGGACCCCAACTTCTTTATCCATTTTTCTCTTTCCTAGGATATTTAAGGTGTAATGAAGTGGGGGTTCTTGTCAACAGAGCAGCCCTAAACTTTGGGGTGCCTCTGTCTTGCTGATTTTTAGTTTTCCCAATTTATACGCCCATGAGTGGAAGTGCCCTATGCTCTCCAAGCTGTGTTTTTTAGATGTTTCAGAACACACTGTACACTTCTCCAGAGTGGCTGTTGGCAATTTACATCCCACCCATCAGCGTAGCAAGGCTCCCATTTCTCCATGGCCGGTCCTGCATTTCTGGTTTGGACACTTTTTTCCGCATGGCCCTTTTGCCCGCTGGGAAGCGAGACTTCTTTGGAGCGCTGATTGGCCTTTCCAGGTTGCTTGGTTGGCCAAAAAGGGCGTATGCGTTTTTTCCTGAATATATTCAGGAAAAAACGCATACGCCCTTTTTGGCCAAGGGCATCATTGTCCACGTTTTGCCGCTTTTCATGTGCTTTCAAGGCGATTCGAATCTACCTCCTGAAATCTGTTTCCTGCAAATCTGCCTTGCTTTCAAAGCCTCTTCGTTGCCTTCCCTTAATATATTTGTGGACGAGAGGTATCATTTAAAACTCTGCAGGTTTGTGAATTGCAGTGCCCCTGAGCTCCATTTTTCAACTCGCTTTTTTGGGAGCTGGCCGCAAAAGCGCAGGATTGCTTCAGGCCCTCTTCTGGTTCTGGGGGGCAGGCTGAGCTTGTGCTTAATTCTTCTTCCTGATGGGAAAATAAAGTGACCTGTGCCTGTTCCAACACCTAGAGCTAGTCTCTCATTGGTTCCCCCTCTTCCCGTTCATCCTCAGGACAAATTGCAACCTGTACGGAACAGGAGGTTAAAGGTGCTGATTCTCCAAGGAGGGAGATGGCTAGTAAATCGGCTGGAATGGCGAACCCGAGCAAAGGAGATGAGAAATGAGGTGCGTTTTAGAAACCTTTCCCGATCACACCGTGTACCATCTTCTGGGTTTCTCATGCCTGTTTTCGACGTAGGAAGATGCCCTTGAACCTGGAGATTTGGGACCCATGGGATGGGTACCATGCAGTATTACTTGAAAGGGTCTGCGTTGGCTCACCCAACCTCACCGAACCTCTCAGCCCCAAGAGTGTCCACCCTTATGTCTCAATCAGCTGTGGGTCTAGATATGGTCAATCCAGGTTGCATCACAGCCCCTGAACGAATTTTGTAAGAATTTCTCTCTCTTTCACTGTCTTTGTTTCACGGGTTTTGAAAAGTAATTTATTTTTATAATGGGGTTTAGCTGCTTTTCACGGCTGTGTTTATGCCGCTTTACACCCCCTTGACTCACTCACAGAGAGATATCAATACATAGGTTTGAAGATTCTTACTAGTCAGATATATTCTTGTGCGGTGAATAGGGGGTGTTGAGTCCAGTTCACTGAAAAAGGAATAGGTCTTGTCTCTTACATATTGGGTTCATGGAACGGTATCGGAGCTAATTTGAAACCCTTGTTTTATGCATCACCCCACCTCACCTTGCCCGTTCAGCAGCCATAGTGTGTTTTCTAAACGTGTGACTCTGTTCTGTTTTGTAATTCAGTTCAAGTGTAGCGGTTTTTACATTCCCTCTCTAAGTGATATCTTAGGATAAGTGTCTTTTTCTGTGTGACTTATTTCACTTAGAATCGTCGTACCTAAATCCACTCATCGTGCTGCTACTAGCCTTATGACGTTGATTTCATGGCTGAGTGATATTCCATTGTACAGGAGGACCACAACTTCTTTATCCATTTTTCTCTTTCCTAGGATATTTAAGGTGTAATGAAGTGGGGGTTCTTGTCAACAGAGCAGCCCTAAACTTTGGGGTGCCTGTGTCTTGCTGATTTTTAGTTTTCCCAATTTATACGCCCATGAGTGGAAGTGCCCTATGCTCTCCAAGCTGTGTTTTTTAGATGTTTCAGAACACACCGTACACTTCTCCAGAGTGGCTGTTGGCAATTTACATCCCACCCATCAGCGTAGCAAGGCTCCCATTTCTCCATGGCCGGTCCTGCATTTCTGGTTTGGACACTTTTTTCCGCATGGCCCTTTTGCCCGCTGGGAAGCGAGACTTCTTTGGAGCGCTGATTGGCCTTTCCAGGTTGCTTGGTTGGCCAAAAAGGGCGTATGCGTTTTTTCCTGAATATATTCAGGAAAAAACGCATACGCCCTTTTTGGCCAAGGGCATCATTGTCCACGTTTTGCCGCTTTTCATGTGCTTTCAAGGCGATTCGAATCTACCTCCTGAAATCTGTTTCCTGCAATTCTGCCTTGCTTTCAAAGCCTCTTCGTTGCCTTCCCTTAATATATTTGTGGACGAGAGGTATCATTTAAAACTCTGCAGGTTTGTGAATTGCAGTGCCCCTGAGCTCCATTTTTCAACTCGCTTTTTGGGAGCTGGCCGCAAAAGCGCAGGATTGCTTCAGGCCCTCTTCTGGTTCTGGGGGGCAGGCTGAGCTTGTGCTTAATTCTTCTTCCTGATGGGAAAATAAAGTGACCTGTGCCTGTCCCAACACCTAGAGCTAGTCTCTCATTGGTTCCCCCTCTTCCCGTTCATCCTCAGGACAAATTGCAACCTGTACGGAACAGGAGGTTAAAGGTGCTGATTCTCCAAGGAGGGAGATGGCTAGTAAATCGGCTGGAAAGGCGAACCCGAGCAAAGGAGATGAGAAATGAGGTGCGTTTTAGAAACCTTTCCCGATCACACGGTGTACCATCTTCTGGGTATTTCATGCCTGTTTTCGACGTAGGAAGATGCCCTTGAACCTGGAGATTTGGGACCCATGGGATGGGTACCATGCAGTATTACTTGAAAGGGTCTGCGTTGGCTCACCCAACCTCACTGAACCTCTCAGCCCCAAGAGTGTCCACCCTTATGTCTCAATCAGCTGTGGGTCTAGATATGGTCAATCCAGGTTGCATCACAGCCCGTGAACGAATTTTGTAAGAATTTCTCTCTCTTTCACTGTCTTTGTTTCACGGGTTTTGAAAAGTAATTTATTTTTATAATGGGGTTTAGCTGCTTTTCACGGCTGTGTTTATGCCGCTTTACACCCCCTTGACTCACTCACAGAGAGATATCAATACATAGGTTTGAAGATTCTTACTAGTCAGATATATTCTTGTGCGGTGAATAGGGGGTGTTGAGTCCAGTTCACTGAAAAAGGAATAGGTCTTGTCTCTTACATATTGGGTTTATGGAACGGTATCGGAGCTAATTTGAAACCCTTGTTTTATGCATCACCCCACCTCACCTTGCCCGTTCAGCAGCCATAGTGTGTTTTCTAAACGTGTGACTCTGTTCTGTTTTGTAATTCAGTTCAAGTGTAGCGGTTTTTACATTCCCTCTCTAAGTGATATCTTAGGATAAGTGTCTTTTTCTGTGTGACTTATTTCACTTAGAATCGTTGTACCTAAATCCACTCATCGTGCTGCTACTAGCCTTATGACGTGGATTTCCTGGCTGAGTGATATTCCATTGTACATGAGGACCCCAACTTCTTTATCCATTTTTCTCTTTCCTAGGATATTTAAGGTGTAATGAAGTGGGGGTTCTTGTCAACAGAGCAGCCCTAAACTTTGGGGTGCCTCTGTCTTGCTGATTTTTAGTTTTCCCAATTTATACGCCCATGAGTGGAAGTGCCCTATGCTCTCCAAGCTGTGTTTTTTAGATGTTTCAGAACACACTGTACACTTCTCCAGAGTGGCTGTTGGCAATTTACATCCCACCCATCAGCGTAGCAAGGCTCCCATTTCTCCATGGCCGGTCCTGCATTTCTGGTTTGGACACTTTTTTCCGCATGGCCCTTTTGCCCGCTGGGAAGCGAGACTTCTTTGGAGCGCTGATTGGCCTTTCCAGGTTGCTTGGTTGGCCAAAAAGGGCGTATGCGTTTTTTCCTGAATATATTCAGGAAAAAACGCATACGCCCTTTTTGGCCAAGGGCATCATTGTCCACGTTTTGCCGCTTTTCATGTGCTTTCAAGGCGATTCGAATCTACCTCCTGAAATCTGTTTCCTGCAATTCTGCCTTGCTTTCAAAGCCTCTTCGTTGCCTTCCCTTAATATATTTGTGGACGAGAGGTATCATTTAAAACTCTGCAGGTTTGTGAATTGCAGTGCCCCTGAGCTCCATTTTTCAACTCGCTTTTTTGGGAGCTGGCCGCAAAAGCGCAGGATTGCTTCAGGCCCTCTTCTGGTTCTGGGGGGCAGGCTGAGCTTGTGCTTAATTCTTCTTCCTGATGGGAAAATAAAGTGACCTGTGCCTGTTCCAACACCTAGAGCTAGTCTCTCATTGGTTCCCCCTCTTCCCGTTCATCCTCAGGACAAATTGCAACCTGTACGGAACAGGAGGTTAAAGGTGCTGATTCTCCAAGGAGGGAGATGGCTAGTAAATCGGCTGGAATGGCGAACCCGAGCAAAGGAGATGAGAAATGAGGTGCGTTTTAGAAACCTTTCCCGATCACACCGTGTACCATCTTCTGGGTTTCTCATGCCTGTTTTCGACGTAGGAAGATGCCCTTGAACCTGGAGATTTGGGACCCATGGGATGGGTACCATGCAGTATTACTTGAAAGGGTCTGCGTTGGCTCACCCAACCTCACCGAACCTCTCAGCCCCAAGAGTGTCCACCCTTATGTCTCAATCAGCTGTGGGTCTAGATATGGTCAATCCAGGTTGCATCACAGCCCCTGAACGAATTTTGTAAGAATTTCTCTCTCTTTCACTGTCTTTGTTTCACGGGTTTTGAAAAGTAATTTATTTTTATAATGGGGTTTAGCTGCTTTTCACGGCTGTGTTTATGCCGCTTTACACCCCCTTGACTCACTCACAGAGAGATATCAATACATAGGTTTGAAGATTCTTACTAGTCAGATATATTCTTGTGCGGTGAATAGGGGGTGTTGAGTCCAGTTCACTGAAAAAGGAATAGGTCTTGTCTCTTACATATTGGGTTCATGGAACGGTATCGGAGCTAATTTGAAACCCTTGTTTTATGCATCACCCCACCTCACCTTGCCCGTTCAGCAGCCATAGTGTGTTTTCTAAACGTGTGACTCTGTTCTGTTTTGTAATTCAGTTCAAGTGTAGCGGTTTTTACATTCCCTCTCTAAGTGATATCTTAGGATAAGTGTCTTTTTCTGTGTGACTTATTTCACTTAGAATCGTCGTACCTAAATCCACTCATCGTGCTGCTACTAGCCTTATGACGTTGATTTCATGGCTGAGTGATATTCCATTGTACAGGAGGACCCCAACTTCTTTATCCATTTTTCTCTTTCCTAGGATATTGAAGGTGTAATGAAGTGGGGGTTCTTGTCAACAGAGCAGCCCTAAACTTTGGGGTGCCTGTGTCTTGCTGATTTTTAGTTTTCCCAATTTATACGCCCATGAGTGGAAGTGCCCTATGCTCTCCAAGCTGTGTTTTTTAGATGTTTCAGAACACACCGTACACTTCTCCAGAGTGGCTGTTGGCAATTTACATCCCACCCATCAGCGTAGCAAGGCTCCCATTTCTCCATGGCCGGTCCTGCATTTCTGGTTTGGACACTTTTTTCCGCATGGCCCTTTTGCCCGCTGGGAAGCGAGACTTCTTTGGAGCGCTGATTGGCCTTTCCAGGTTGCTTGGTTGGCCAAAAAGGGCGTATGCGTTTTTTCCTGAATATATTCAGGAAAAAACGCATACGCCCTTTTTGGCCAAGGGCATCATTGTCCACGTTTTGCCGCTTTTCATGTGCTTTCAAGGCGATTCGAATCTACCTCCTGAAATCTGTTTCCTGCAATTCTGCCTTGCTTTCAAAGCCTCTTCGTTGCCTTCCCTTAATATATTTGTGGACGAGAGGTATCATTTAAAACTCTGCAGGTTTGTGAATTGCAGTGCCCCTGAGCTCCATTTTTCAACTCGCTTTTTGGGAGCTGGCCGCAAAAGCGCAGGATTGCTTCAGGCCCTCTTCTGGTTCTGGGGGGCAGGCTGAGCTTGTGCTTAATTCTTCTTCCTGATGGGAAAATAGAGTGACCTGTGCCTGTCCCAACACCTAGAGCTAGTCTCTCATTGGTTCCCCCTCTTCCCGTTCATCCTCAGGACAAATTGCAACCTGTACGGAACAGGAGGTTAAAGGTGCTGATTCTCCAAGGAGGGAGATGGCTAGTAAATCGGCTGGAAAGGCGAACCCGAGCAAAGGAGATGAGAAATGAGGTGCGTTTTAGAAACCTTTCCCGATCACACGGTGTACCATCTTCTGGGTTTTTCATGCCTGTTTTCGACGTAGGAAGATGCCCTTGAACCTGGAGATTTGGGACCCATGGGATGGGTACCATGCAGTATTACTTGAAAGGGTCTGCGTTGGCTCACCCAACCTCACTGAACCTCTCAGCCCCAAGAGTGTCCACCCTTATGTCTCAATCAGCTGTGGGTCTAGATATGGTCAATCCAGGTTGCATCACAGCCCGTGAACGAATTTTGTAAGAATTTCTCTCTCTTTCACTGTCTTTGTTTCACGGGTTTTGAAAAGTAATTTATTTTTATAATGGGGTTTAGCTGCTTTTCACGGCTGTGTTTATGCCGCTTTACACCCCCTTGACTCACTCACAGAGAGATATCAATACATAGGTTTGAAGATTCTTACTAGTCAGATATATTCTTGTGCGGTGAATAGGGGGTGTTGAGTCCAGTTCACTGAAAAAGGAATAGGTCTTGTCTCTTACATATTGGGTTGATGGAACGGTATCGGAGCTAATTTGAAACCCTTGTTTTATGCATCACCCCACCTCACCTTGCCCGTTCAGCAGCCATAGTGTGTTTTCTAAACGTGTGACTCTGTTCTGTTTTGTAATTCAGTTCAAGTGTAGTGGTTTTTACATTCCCTCTCTAAGTGATATCTTAGGATAACTGTCTTTTTCTGTGTGACTTATTTCACTTAGAATCGTCGTACCTAAATCCACTCATCGTGCTGCTACTAGCCTTATGACGTTGATTTCATGGCTGAGTGATATTCCATTGTACAGGAGGACCACAACTTCTTTATCCATTTTTCTCCTTCCTAGGATATTTAAGGTGTAATGAAGTGGGGGTTCTTGTCAACAGAGCAGCCCTAAACTTTGGGGTGCCTCTGTCTTGCTGATTTTTAGTTTTCCCAATTTATACGCCCATGAGTGGAAGTGCCCTATGCTCTCCAAGCTGTGTTTTTTAGATGTTTCAGAACACACCGTACACTTCTCCAGAGTGGCTGTTGGCAATTTACATCCCACCCATCAGCGTAGCAAGGCTCCCATTTCTCCATGGCCGGTCCTGCATTTCTGGTTTGGACACTTTTTTCCGCATGGCCCTTTTGCCCGCTGGGAAGCGAGACTTCTTTGGAGCGCTGATTGGCCTTTCCAGGTTGCTTGGTTGGCCAAAAAGGGCGTATGCGTTTTTTCCTGAATATATTCAGGAAAAAACGCATACGCCCTTTTTGGCCAAGGGCATCATTGTCCACGTTTTGCCGCTTTTCATGTGCTTTCAAGGCGATTCGAATCTACCTCCTGAAATCTGTTTCCTGCAATTCTGCCTTGCTTTCAAAGCCTCTTCGTTGCCTTCCCTTAATATATTTGTGGACGAGAGGTATCATTTAAAACTCTGCAGGTTTGTGAATTGCAGTGCCCCTGACCTCCATTTTTCAACTCGCTTTTTTGGGAGCTGGCCGCAAAAGCTCAGGATTGCTTCAGGCCCTCTTCTGGTTCTGGGGGGCAGGCTGAGCTTGTGCTTAATTCTTCTTCCTGATGGGAAAAAAGAGTGACCTGTGCCTGTCCCAACACCTAGAGCTAGTCTCTCATTGGTTCCCCCTCTTCCCGTTCATCCTCAGGACAAATTGCAACCTGTACGGAACAGGAGGTTAAAGGTGCTGATTCTCCAAGGAGGGAGATGGCTAGTAAATCGGCTGGAATGGCGAACCCGAGCAAAGGAGATGAGAAATGAGGTGCGTTTTAGAAACCTTTCCCGATCACACGGTGTACCATCTTCTGGGTTTCTCATGCCTGTTTTCGATGTAGGAAGATGCCCTTGAACCTGGAGATTTGGGACCCATGGGATGGGTACCATGCAGTACTACTTGAAAGGGTCTGCGTTGGCTCACCCAACCTCACCGAACCTCTCAGCCCCAAGAGTGTCCACCCTTATGTCTCAATCAGCTGTGGGTCTAGATATGGTCAATCCAGGTTGCATCACAGCCCCTGAACGAATTTTGTAAGAATTTCTCTCTCTTTCACTGTCTTTGTTTCACGGGTTTTGAAAAGTAATTTATGTTTATAATGGGGTTTAGCTGCTTTTCACGGCTGTGTTTATGCCGCTTTACACCCCCTTGACTCACTCACAGAGAGATATCAATACATAGGTTTGAAGATTCTTACTAGTCAGATATATTCTTGTGCGGTGAATAGGGGGTGTTGAGTCCAGTTCACTGAAAAAGGAATAGGTCTTGTCTCTTACATATTGGGTTCATGGAACGGTATCGGAGCTAATTTGAAACCCTTGTTTTATGCATCACCCCACCTCACCTTGCCCGTTCAGCAGCCATAGTGTGTTTTCTAAACGTGTGACTCTGTTCTGTTTTGTAATTCAGTTCAAGTGTAGCGGTTTTTACATTCCCTCTCTAAGTGATATCTTAGGATAAGTGTCTTTTTCTGTGTGACTTATTTCACTTAGAATCGTCGTACCTAAATCCACTCATCGTGCTGCTACTAGCCTTATGACGTTGATTTCATGGCTGAGTGATATTCCATTGTACAGGAGGACCACAACTTCTTTATCCATTTTTCTCTTTCCTAGGATATTTAAGGTGTAATGAAGTGGGGGTTCTTGTCAACAGAGCAGCCCTAAACTTTGGGGTGCCTGTGTCTTGCTGATTTTTAGTTTTCCCAATTTATACGCCCATGAGTGGAAGTGCCCTATGCTCTCCAAGCTGTGTTTTTTAGATGTTTCAGAACACACCGTACACTTCTCCAGAGTGGCTGTTGGCAATTTACATCCCACCCATCAGCGTAGCAAGGCTCCCATTTCTCCATGGCCGGTCCTGCATTTCTGGTTTGGACACTTTTTTCCGCATGGCCCTTTTGCCCGCTGGGAAGCGAGACTTCTTTGGAGCGCTGATTGGCCTTTCCAGGTTGCTTGGTTGGCCAAAAAGGGCGTATGCGTTTTTTCCTGAATATATTCAGGAAAAAACGCATACGCCCTTTTTGGCCAAGGGCATCATTGTCCACGTTTTGCCGCTTTTCATGTGCTTTCAAGGCGATTCGAATCTACCTCCTGAAATCTGTTTCCTGCAATTCTGCCTTGCTTTCAAAGCCTCTTCGTTGCCTTCCCTTAATATATTTGTGGACGAGAGGTATCATTTAAAACTCTGCAGGTTTGTGAATTGCAGTGCCCCTGAGCTCCATTTTTCAACTCGCTTTTTGGGAGCTGGCCGCAAAAGCGCAGGATTGCTTCAGGCCCTCTTCTGGTTCTGGGGGGCAGGCTGAGCTTGTGCTTAATTCTTCTTCCTGATGGGAAAATAGAGTGACCTGTGCCTGTCCCAACACCTAGAGCTAGTCTCTCATTGGTTCCCCCTCTTCCCGTTCATCCTCAGGACAAATTGCAACCTGTACGGAACAGGAGGTTAAAGGTGCTGATTCTCCAAGGAGGGAGATGGCTAGTAAATCGGCTGGAAAGGCGAACCCGAGCAAAGGAGATGAGAAATGAGGTGCGTTTTAGAAACCTTTCCCGATCACACGGTGTACCATCTTCTGGGTTTTTCATGCCTGTTTTCGACGTAGGAAGATGCCCTTGAACCTGGAGATTTGGGACCCATGGGATGGGTACCATGCAGTATTACTTGAAAGGGTCTGCGTTGGCTCACCCAACCTCACTGAACCTCTCAGCCCCAAGAGTGTCCACCCTTATGTCTCAATCAGCTGTGGGTCTAGATATGGTTAATCCAGGTTGCATCACAGCCCCTGAACGAATTTTGTAAGAATTTCCCTCTCTTTCACTGTCTTTGTTTCACGGGTTTTGAAAAGTAATTTATTTTTATAATGGGGTTTAGCTGCTTTTCACGGCTGTGTTTATGCCGCTTTACACCCCCTTGACTCACTCACAGAGAGATATCAATACATAGGTTTGAAGATTCTTACTAGTCAGATATATTCTTGTGCGGTGAATAGGGGGTGTTGAGTCCAGTTCACTGAAAAAGGAATAGGTCTTGTCTCTTACATATTGGGTTGATGGAACGGTATCGGAGCTAATTTGAAACCCTTGTTTTATGCATCACCCCACCTCACCTTGCCCGTTCAGCAGCCATAGTGTGTTTTCTAAACGTGTGACTCTGTTCTGTTTTGTAATTCAGTTCAAGTGTAGTGGTTTTTACATTCCCTCTCTAAGTGATATCTTAGGATAACTGTCTTTTTCTGTGTGACTTATTTCACTTAGAATTGTCGTACCTAAATCCACTCATCGTGCTGCTACTAGCCTTATGACGTTGATTTCATGGCTGAGTGATATTCCATTGTACAGGAGGACCACAACTTCTTTATCCATTTTTCTCCTTCCTAGGATATTTAAGGTGTAATGAAGTGGGGGTTCTTGTCAACAGAGCAGCCCTAAACTTTGGGGTGCCTCTGTCTTGCTGATTTTTAGTTTTCCCAATTTATACGCCCATGAGTGGAAGTGCCCTATGCTCTCCAAGCTGTGTTTTTTAGATGTTTCAGAACACACCGTACACTTCTCCAGAGTGGCTGTTGGCAATTTACATCCCACCCATCAGCGTAGCAAGGCTCCCATTTCTCCATGGCCGGTCCTGCATTTCTGGTTTGGACACTTTTTTCCGCATGGCCCTTTTGCCCGCTGGGAAGCGAGACTTCTTTGGAGCGCTGATTGGCCTTTCCAGGTTGCTTGGTTGGCCAAAAAGGGCGTATGCGTTTTTTCCTGAATATATTCAGGAAAAAACGCATACGCCCTTTTTGGCCAAGGGCATCATTGTCCACGTTTTGCCGCTTTTCATGTGCTTTCAAGGCGATTCGAATCTACCTCCTGAAATCTGTTTCCTGCAATTCTGCCTTGCTTTCAAAGCCTCTTCATTGCCTTCCCTTAATATAATTGTGGACGAGAGGTATCATTTAAAACTCTGCAGGTTTGTGAATTGCAGTGCCCCTGACCTCCATTTTTCAACTCGCTTTTTTGGGAGCTGGCCGCAAAAGCTCAGGATTGCTTCAGGCCCTCTTCTGGTTCTGGGGGGCAGGCTGAGCTTGTGCTTAATTCTTCTTCCTGATGGGAAAATAGAGTGACCTGTGCCTGTCCCAACACCTAGAGCTAGTCTCTCATTGGTTCCCCCTCTTCCCGTTCATCCTCAGGACAAATTGCAACCTGTACGGAACAGGAGGTTAAAGGTGCTGATTCTCCAAGGAGGGAGATGGCTAGTAAATCGGCTGGAATGGCGAACCCGAGCAAAGGAGATGAGAAATGAGGTGCGTTTTAGAAACCTTTCCCGATCACACAGTGTACCATCTTCTGGGTTTCTCATGCCTGTTTTCGACGTAGGAAGATGCCCTTGAACCTGGAGATTTGGGACCCATGGGATGGGTACCATGCAGTATTACTTGAAAGGGTCTGCGTTGGCTCACCCAACCTCACCGAACCTCTCAGCCCCAAGAGTGTCCACCCTTATGTCTCAATCAGCTGTGGGTCTAGATATGGTCAATCCAGGTTGCAACACAGCCCGTGAACGAATTTTGTAAGAATTTCTCTCTCTTTCACTGTCTTTGTTTCACTGGTTTTGAAAAGTAATTTATTTTTATAATGGGGTTTAGCTGCTTTTCACGGCTGTGTTTATGCCGCTTTACACCCCCTTGACTCACTTACAGAGAGATATCAATACATAGGTTTGAAGATTGTTACTAGTCAGATATATTCTTGTGCGGTGAATAGGGGGTGTTGAGTCCAGTTCACTGAAAAAGGAATAGGTCTTGTCTCTTACATATTGGGTTTATGGAACGGTATCGGAGCTAATTTGAAACCCTTGTTTTATGCATCACCCCACCTCACCTTTCCCGTTCAGCAGCCATAGTGTGTTTCCTAAACGTGTGACTCTGTTCTGTTTTGCAATTCAGTTGAAGTGTAGCGGTTTTCACATTCCCTCTCTCAGTGATATCTTAGGATAAGTGTCTTTTTCTGTGTGACTTATTTCACTTAGAATCGTCGTACCTAAATCCACTCATCGTGCTGCTACTAGCCTTATGACGTTGATTTCATGGCTGAGTGATATTCCATTGTACAGGAGGACCCCAACTTCTTTATCCATTTTTCTCTTTCCTAGGATATTTAAGGTGTAATGAAGTGGGGGTTCTTGTCAACAGAGCAGCCCTAAACTTTGGGGTGCCTGTGTCTTGCTGATTTTTAGTTTTCCCAATTTATACGCCCATGAGTGGAAGTGCCCTATACTCTCCAAGCTGTGTTTTTTAGATGTTTCAGAACACACCGTACACTTCTCCAGAGTGGCTGTTGGCAATTTACATCCCACCCATCAGCGTAGCAAGGCTCCCATTTCTCCATGGCCGGTCCTGCATTTCTGGTTTGGACACTTTTTTCCGCATGGCCCTTTTGCCCGCTGGGAAGCGAGACTTCTTTGGAGCGCTGATTGGCCTTTCCAGGTTGCTTGGTTGGCCAAAAAGGGCGTATGCGTTTTTTCCTGAATATATTCAGGAAAAAACGCATACGCCCTTTTTGGCCAAGGGCATCATTGTCCACGTTTTGCCGCTTTTCATGTGCTCTCAAGGCGATTCGAATCTACCTCCTGAAATCTGTTTCCTGCAATTCTGCCTTGCTTTCAAAGCCTCTTCGTTGCCTTCCCTTAATATATTTGTGGACGAGAGGTATCATTTAAAACTCTGCAGGTTTGTGAATTGCAGTGCCCCTGAGCTCCATTTTTCAACTCGCTTTTTTGGGAGCTGGCCGCAAAAGCGCAGGATTGCTTCAGGCCCTCTTCTGGTTCTGGGGGGCAGGCTGAGCTTGTGCTTAATTCTTCTTCCTGATGGGAAAATAGAGTGACCTGTGCCTGTCCCAACACCTAGAGCTAGTCTCTCATTGGTTCCCCCTCTTCCCGTTCATCCTCAGGACAAATTGCAACCTGTACGGAACAGGAGGTTAAAGGTGCTGATTCTCCAAGGAGGGAGATGGCTAGTAAATCGGCTGGAATGGCGAACCCGAGCAAAGGAGATGAGAAATGAGGTGCGTTTTAGAAACCTTTCCCGATCACACGGTGTACCATCTTCTGGGTTTCTCATGCCTGTTTTCGATGTAGGAAGATGCCCTTGAACCTGGAGATTTGGGACCCATGGGATGGGTACCATGCAGTACTACTTGAAAGGGTCTGCGTTGGCTCACCCAACCTCACCAAACCTCTCAGCCCCAAGAGTGTCCACCCTTATGTCTCAATCAGCTGTGGGTCTAGATATGGTCAATCCAGGTTGCATCACAGCCCCTGAACGAATTTTGTAAGAATTTCTCTCTCTTTCACTGTCTTTGTTTCACGGGTTTTGAAAAGTAATTAATTTTTATAATGGGGTTTAGCTGCTTTTCACGGCTGTGTTTATGCCGCTTTACACCCCCTTGACTCACTTACAGAGAGATATCAATACATAGGTTTGAAGATTCTTACTAGTCAGATATATTCTTGTGCGGTGAATAGGGGGTGTTGAGTCCAGTTCACTGAAAAAGGAATAGGTCTTGTCTCTTACATATTGGGTTTATGGAACGGTATCTGAGCTAATTTGAAACCCTTGTTTTATGCATCACCCCACCTCACCTTTCCCGTTCAGCAGCCATAGTGTGTTTCCTAAACGTGTGACTCTGTTCTGTTTTGCAATTCAGTTCAAGTGTAGCGGTTTTTAAATTCCCTCTATAAGTGATATCTTAGGATAAGTGTCTTTTTCTGTGTGACTTATTTCACTTAGAATCGTCGTACCTAAATCCACTCATCGTGCTGCTACTAGCCTTATGACGTTGATTTCATGGCTGAGTGATATTCCATTGTACAGGAGGACCCCAACTTCTTTATCCATTTTTCTCTTTCCTAGGATATTGAAGGTGTAATGAAGTGGGGGTTCTTGTCAACAGAGCAGCCCTAAACTTTGGGGTGCCTGTGTCTTGCTGATTTTTAGTTTTCCCAATTTATACGCCCATGAGTGGAAGTGCCCTATGCTCTCCAAGCTGTGTTTTTTAGATGTTTCAGAACACACCGTACACTTCTCCAGAGTGGCTGTTGGCAATTTACATCCCACCCATCAGCGTAGCAAGGCTCCCATTTCTCCATGGCCGGTCCTGCATTTCTGGTTTGGACACTTTTTTCCGCATGGCCCTTTTGCCCGCTGGGAAGCGAGACTTCTTTGGAGCGCTGATTGGCCTTTCCAGGTTGCTTGGTTGGCCAAAAAGGGCGTATGCGTTTTTTCCTGAATATATTCAGGAAAAAACGCATACGCCCTTTTTGGCCAAGGGCATCATTGTCCACGTTTTGCCGCTTTTCATGTGCTTTCAAGGCGATTCGAATCTACCTCCTGAAATCTGTTTCCTGCAATTCTGCCTTGCTTTCAAAGCCTCTTCGTTGCCTTCCCTTAATATATTTGTGGACGAGAGGTATCATTTAAAACTCTGCAGGTTTGTGAATTGCAGTGCCCCTGAGCTCCATTTTTCAACTCGCTTTTTTGGGAGCTGGCCGCAAAAGCGCAGGATTGCTTCAGGCCCTCTTCTGGTTCTGGGGGGCAGGCTGAGCTTGTGCTTAATTCTTCTTCCTGATGGGAAAATAGAGTGACCTGTGCCTGTCCCAACACCTAGAGCTAGTCTCTCATTGGTTCCCCCTCTTCCCGTTCATCCTCAGGACAAATTGCAACCTGTACGGAACAGGAGGTTAAAGGTGCTGATTCTCCAAGGAGGGAGATGGCTAGTAAATCGGCTGGAATGGCGAACCCGAGCAAAGGAGATGAGAAATGAGGTGCGTTTTAGAAACCTTTCCCGATCACACGGTGTACCATCTTCTGGGTTTCTCATGCCTGTTTTCGATGTAGGAAGATGCCCTTGAACCTGGAGATTTGGGACCCATGGGATGGGTACAAAGCAGTATTACTTGAAAGGGTCTGCGTTGGCTCACCCAACCTCACCGAACCTCTCAGCCCCAAGAGTGTCCACCCTTATGTCTCAATCAGCTGTGGGTCTAGATATGGTCAATCCAGGTTGCATCACAGCCCCTGAACGAATTTTGTAAGAATTTCTCTCTCTTTCACTGTCTTTGTTTCACGGGTTTTGAAAAGTAATTAATTTTTATAATGGGGTTTAGCTGCTTTTCACGGCTGTGTTTATGCCGCTTTACACCCCCTTGACTCACTTACAGAGAGATATCAATACATAGGTTTGAAGATTCTTACTAGTCAGATATATTCTTGTGCGGTGAATAGGGGGTGTTGAGTCCAGTTCACTGAAAAAGGAATAGGTCTTGTCTCTTACATATTGGGTTTATGGAACGGTATCTGAGCTAATTTGAAACCCTTGTTTTATGCATCACCCCACCTCACCTTTCCCGTTCAGCAGCCATAGTGTGTTTCCTAAACGTGTGACTCTGTTCTGTTTTGCAATTCAGTTCAAGTGTAGCGGTTTTTACATTCCCTCTAGAAGTGATATCTTAGGATAAGTGTCTTTTTCTGTGTGCCTTATTTCACTGAGAATCGTCGTACCTAAATCCACTCATCGTGCTGCTACTAGCCTTATGACGTTGATTTCATGGCTGAGTGATATTCCATTGTACAGGAGGACCACAACTTCTTTATCCATTTTTCTCTTTCCTAGGATATTTCAGGTGTAATGAAGTGGGGGTTCTTGTCAACAGAGCAGCCCTAAACTTTGGGGTGCCTGTGTCTTGCTGATTTTTAGTTTTCCCAATTTATACGCCCATGAGTGGAAGTGCCCTATGCTCTCCAAGCTGTGTTTTTTAGATGTTTCAGGACACACCGTACACTTCTCCAGAGTGGCTGTTGGCAATTTACATCCCACCCATCAGCGTAGCAAGGCTCCCATTTCTCCATGGCCGGTCCTGCATTTCTGGTTTGGACACTTTTTTCCGCATGGCCCTTTTGCCCGCTGGGAAGCGAGACTTCTTTGGAGCGCTGATTGGCCTTTCCAGGTTGCTTGGTTGGCCAAAAAGGGCGTATGCGTTTTTTCCTGAATATATTCAGGAAAAAACGCATACGCCCTTTTTGGCCAAGGGCATCATTGTCCACGTTTTGCCGCTTTTCATGTGCTTTCAAGGCGATTCGAATCTACCTCCTGAAATCTGTTTCCTGCAATTCTGCCTTGCTTTCAAAGCCTCTTCGTTGCCTTCCCTTAATATATTTGTGGACGAGAGGTATCATTTAAAACTCTGCAGGTTTGTGTATTACAGTGCCCCTGAGCTCCGTTTTTCCAGTCGCTTTTTTGGGAGCTGGCCGCAAAAGCGCAGGATTGCTTCAGGCCCTCTTCTGGTTCTGGGGGGCAGGCTGAGCTTGTGCTTAATTCTTCTTCCTGATGGGAAAATAGAGTGACCTGTGCCTGTCCCAACACCTAGAGCTAGTCTCTCATTGGTTCCCCCTCTTCCCGTTCATCCTCAGGACAAATTGCAACCTGTACGGAACAGGAGGTTAAAGGTGCTGATTCTCCAAGGAGGGAGATGGCTAGTAAATCGGCTGGAATGGCGAACCCGAGCAAAGGAGATGAGAAATGAGGTGCGTTTTAGAAACCTTTCCCGATCACACGGTGTACCATCTTCTGGGTTTCTCATGCCTGTTTTCGATGTAGGAAGATGCCCTTGAACCTGGAGATTTGGGACCCATGGGATGGGTACCATGCAGTATTACTTGAAAGGGTCTGCGTTGGCTCACCCAACCTCACCGAACCTCTCAGCCCCAAGAGTGTCCACCCTTATGTCTCAATCAGCTGTGGGTCTAGATATGGTCAATCCAGGTTGCATCACAGCCCCTGAACGAATTTTGTAAGAATTTCTCTCTCTTTCACTGTCTTTGTTTCACGGGTTTTGAAAAGTAATTAATTTTTATAATGGGGTTTAGCTGCTTTTCACGGCTGTGTTTTTTCCGCTTTACACCCCCTTGACTCACTTACAGAGAGATATCAATACATAGGTTTGAAGATTCTTACTAGTCAGATATATTCTTGTGCGGTGAATAGGGGGTTTTGAGTCCAGTTCACTGAAAAAGGAATAGGTCTTGTCTCTTACATATTGGGTTTATGGAACGGTATCTGAGCTAATTTGAAACCCTTGTTTTATGCATCACCCCACCTCACCTTTCCCGTTCAGCAGCCATAGTGTGTTTCCTAAACGTGTGACTCTGTTCTGTTTTGCAATTCAGTTCAAGTGTAGCGGTTTTTACATTCCCTCTAGAAGTGATATCTTAGGATAAGTGTCTTTTTCTGTGTGACTTATTTCACTTAGAATCGTCGTACCTAAATCCACTCATCGTGCTGCTACTAGCCTTATGACGTTGATTTCATGGCGGAGTGATATTCCATTGTACAGGAGGACCACAACTTCTTTATCCATTTTTCTCTTTCCTAGGATATTTCAGGTGTAATGAAGTGGGGGTTCTTGTCAACAGAGCAGCCCTAAACTTTGGGGTGCCTGTGTCTTGCTGATTTTTAGTTTTCCCAATTTATACGCCCATGAGTGGAAGTGCCCTATGCTCTCCAAGCTGTGTTTTTTAGATGTTTCAGGACACACCGTACACTTCTCCAGAGTGGCTGTTGGCAATTTACATCCCACCCATCAGCGTAGCAAGGCTCCCATTTCTCCATGGCCGGTCCTGCATTTCTGGTTTGGACACTTTTTTCCGCATGGCCCTTTTGCCCGCTGGGAAGCGAGACTTCTTTGGAGCGCTGATTGGCCTTTCCAGGTTGCTTGGTTGGCCAAAAAGGGCGTATGCGTTTTTTCCTGAATATATTCAGGAAAAAACGCATACGCCCTTTTTGGCCAAGGGCATCATTGTCCACGTTTTGCCGCTTTTCATGTGCTTTCAAGGCGATTTGAATCTACCTCCTGAAATCTGTTTCCTGCAATTCTGCCTTGCTTTCAAAGCCTCTTCGTTGCCTTCCCTTAATATATTTGTGGACGAGAGGTATCATTTAAAACTCTGCAGGTTTGTGAATTGCAGTGCCCCTGAGCTCCATTTTTCAACTCGATTTTTTGGGAGCTGGCCGCAAAAGCGCAGGATTGCTTCAGGCCCTCTTCTGGTTCTGGGGGGCAGGCTGAGCTTGTGCTTAATTCTTCTTCCTGATGGGAAAATAGAGTGACCTGTGCCTGTCCCAACACCTAGAGCTAGTCTCTCATTGGTTCCCCCTCTTCCCGTTCATCCTCAGGACAAATTGCAACCTGTACGGAACAGGAGGTTAAAGGTGCTGATTCTCCAAGGAGGGAGATGGCTAGTAAATCGGCTGGAATGGCGAACCCGAGCAAAGGAGATGAGAAATGAGGTGCGTTTTAGAAACCTTTCCCGATCACACGGTGTACCATCTTCTGGGTTTCTCATGCCTGTTTTCGATGTAGGAAGATGCCCTTGAACCTGGAGATTTGGGACCCATGGGATGGGTACCATGCAGTACTACTTGAAAGGGTCTGCGTTGGCTCACCCAACCTCACCGAACCTCTCAGCCCCAAGAGTGTCCACCCTTATGTCTCAATCAGCTGTGGGTCTAGATATGGTCAATCCAGGTTGCATCACAGCCCCTGAACGAATTTTGTAAGAATTTCTCTCTCTTTCACTGTCTTTGTTTCACGGGTTTTGAAAAGTAATTAATTTTTATAATGGGGTTTAGCTGCTTTTCACGGCTGTGTTTATGCCGCTTTACACCCCCTTGACTCACTTACAGAGAGATATCAATACATAGGTTTGAAGATTCTTACTAGTCAGATATATTCTTGTGCGGTGAATAGGGGGTGTTGAGTCCAGTTCACTGAAAAAGGTATAGGTCTTGTCTCTTACATATTGGGTTTATGGAACGGTATCTGAGCTAATTTGAAACCCTAGTTTTATGCATCACCCCACCTCACCTTTCCCGTTCAGCAGCCATAGTGTGTTTCCTAAACGTGTGACTCTGTTCTGTTTTGCAATTCAGTTCAAGTGTAGCGGTTTTTACATTCCCTCTAGAAGTGATATCTTAGGATAAGTGTCTTTTTCTGTGTGCCTTATTTCACTGAGAATCGTCGTACCTAAATCCACTCATCGTGCTGCTACTAGCCTTATGACGTTGATTTCATGGCTGAGTGATATTCCATTGTACAGGAGGACCACAACTTCTTTATCCATTTTTCTCTTTCCTAGGATATTTAAGGTGTAATGAAGTGGGGGTTCTTGTCAACAGAGCAGCCCTAAACTTTGGGGTGCCTGAGTCTTGCTGATTTTTAGTTTTCCCAATTTATACGCCCATGAGTGGAAGTGCCCTATGCTCTCCAAGCTGTGTTTTTTAGATGTTTCAGAACACACCGTACACTTCTCCAGAGTGGCTGTTGGCAATTTACATCCCACCCATCAGCGTAGCAAGGCTCCCATTTCTCCATGGCCAGTCCTGCATTTCTGGTTTGGACACTTTTTTCCGCATGGCCCTTTTGCCCGCTGGGAAGCGAGACTTCTTTGGAGCGCTGATTGGCCTTTCCAGGTTGCTTGGTTGGCCAAAAAGGGCGTATGCGTTTTTTCCTGAATATATTCAGGAAAAAACGCATAAGCCCTTTTTGGCCAAGGGCATCATTGTCCACGTTTTGCCGCTTTTCATGTGCTTTCAAGGCGATTCGAATCTACCTCCTGAAATCTGTTTCCTGCAATTCTGCCTTGCTTTCAAAGCCTCTTCGTTGCCTTCCCTTAATATATTTGTGGACGAGTGGTATCATTTAAAACTCTGCAGGTTTGTGAATTGCAGTGCCCCTGAGCTCCATTTTTCAACTCGCTTTTTTGGGAGCTGGCCACAAAAGCGCAGGATTGCTTCAGGCCCTCTTCTGGTTCTGGGGGGCAGGCTGAGCTTGTGCTTAATTCTTCTTCCTGATGGGAAAATAGAGTGACCTGTGCCTGTCCCAACACCTAGAGCTAGTCTCTCATTGGTTCCCCCTCTTCCCGTTCATCCTCAGGACAAATTGCAACCTGTATGGAACAGGAGGTTAAAGGTGCTGATTCTCCAAGGAGGGAGATGGCTAGTAAATCGGCTGGAATGGCGAACCCGAGCAAAGGAGATGAGAAATGAGGTGCGTTTTAGAAACCTTTCCCGATCACACGGTGTACCATCTTCTGGGTTTCTCATGCCTGTTTTCGATGTAGGAAGATGCCCTTGAACCTGGAGATTTGGGACCCATGGGATGGGTACCATGCAGTACTACTTGAAAGGGTCTGCGTTGGCTCACCCAACCTCACCAAACCTCTCAGCCCCAAGAGTGTCCACCCTTATGTCTCAATCAGCTGTGGGTGTAGATATGGTCAATCCAGGTTGCATCAGAGCCCCTGAACGAATTTTGTAAGAATTTCTCTCTCTTTCACTGTCTTTGTTTCACGGGTTTTGAAAAGTAATTAATTTTTATAATGGGGTTTAGCTGCTTTTCACGGCTGTGTTTATGCCGCTTTACACCCCCTTGACTCACTTACAGAGAGATATCAATACATAGGTTTGAAGATTCTTACTAGTCAGATATATTCTTGTGCGGTGAATAGGGGGTGTTGAGTCCAGTTCACTGAAAAAGGTATAGGTCTTGTCTCTTACATATTGGGTTTATGGAACGGTATCGGAGCTAATTTGAAACCCTTGTTTTATGCATCACCCCACCTCACCTTGCCCGTTCAGCAGCCATAGTGTGTTTTCTAAACGTGTGACTCTGTTCTGTTTTGTAATTCAGTTCAAGTGTAGCGGTTTTTACATTCCCTCTCTAAGTGATATCTTATGATAAGTGTCTTTTTCTGTGTGACTTATTTCACTTAGAATCGTCGTATCTAAATCCACTCATCGTGCTGTTACTAGCCTTATGACGTTGATTTCATGGCTGAGTGATATTCCATTGTACAGGAGGACCACAACTTCTTTATCCATATTTCTCTTTCCTAGTATATTTAAGGTGTAATGAAGTGGGGGTTCTTGTCAACAGAGCAGCCCTAAACTTTGGGGTGCCTGTGTCTTGCTGATTTTTAGTTTTCCCAATTTATACGCCCATGAGTGGAAGTGCCCTATGCTCTCCAAGCTGTGTTTTTTAGATGTTTCAGAACACACCGTACACTACTCCAGCGTGGCTGTTGGCAATTTACATCCCACCCATCAGCGTAGCAAGGCTCCCATTTCTCCATGGCCGGTCCTGCATTTCTGGTTTGGACACTTTTTTCCGCGTGGCCCTTTTGCCCGCTCGGAAGCGAGACTTCTTTGGAGCGCTGATTGGCCTTTCCAGGTTGCTTGGTTGGCCAAAAAGGGCGTATGCGTTTTTTCCTGAATATATTCAGGAAAAAACGCATACGCCCTTTTTGGCCAAGGGCATCATTGTCCACGTTTTGCCGCTTTTCATGTGCTTTCAAGGCGATTCGAATCTACCTCCTGAAATCTGTTTCCTGCAATTCTGCCTTGCTTTCAAAGCCTCTTCGTTGCCTTCCCTTAATATATTTGTGGACGAGAGGTATCATTTAAAACTCTGCAGGTTTGTGAATTGCAGTGCCCCTGAGCTCCATTTTTCAACTCGCTTTTTTGGGAGCTGGCCACAAAAGCGCAGGATTGCTTCAGGCCCTCTTCTGGTTCTGGGAGGCAGGCTGAGCTTGTGCTTAATTCTTCTTCCTGATGGGAAAATAGAGTGACCTGTGCCTGTCCCAACACCTAGAGCTAGTCTCTCATTGGTTCCCCCTCTTCCCGTTCATCCTCAGGACAAATTGCAACCTGTATGGAACAGGAGGTTAAAGGTGCTGATTCTCCAAGGAGGGAGATGGCTAGTAAATCGGCTGGAATGGCGAACCCGAGCAAAGGAGATGAGAAATGAGGTGCGTTTTAGAAACCTTTCCCGATCACACGGTGTACCATCTTCTGGGTTTCTCATGCCTGTTTTCGATGTAGGAAGATGCCCTTGAACCTGGAGATTTGGGACCCATGGGATGGGTACCATGCAGTACTACTTGAAAGGGTCTGCGTTGGCTCACCCAACCTCACCAAACCTCTCAGCCCCAAGAGTGTCCACCCTTATGTCTCAATCAGCTGTGGGTCTAGATATGGTCAATCCAGGTTGCATCACAGCCCCTGAACGAATTTTGTAAGAATTTCTCTCTCTTTCACTGTCTTTGTTTCACGGGTTTTGAAAAGTAATTAATTTTTATAATGGGGTTTAGCTGCTTTTCACGGCTGTGTTTATGCCGCTTTACACCCCCTTGACTCACTTACAGAGAGATATCAATACATAGGTTTGAAGATTCTTACTAGTCAGATATATTCTTGTGCGGTGAATAGGGGGTGTTGAGTCCAGTTCACTGAAAAAGGAATAGGTCTTGTCTCTTACATATTGGGTTTATGGAACGGTATCTGAGCTAATTTGAAACCCTTGTTTTATGCATCACCCCACCTCACCTTTCCCGTTCAGCAGCCATAGTGTGTTTCCTAAACGTGTGACTCTGTTCTGTTTTGCAATTCAGTTCAAGTGTAGTGGTTTTTACATTCCCTCTAGAAGTGATATCTTATGATAAGTGTCTTTTTCTGTGTGACTTATTTCACTTAGAATCGTCGGACCTAAATCCACTCATCGTGCTGCTACTAGCCTTATGACGTTGATTTCATGGCTGAGTGATATTTCATTGTACAGGAGGACCCCAACTTCTTTATCCATTTTTCTCTTTCCTAGGATATTTCAGGTGTAATGAAGTGGGGGTTCTTGTCAACAGAGCAGCCCTAAACTTTGGGGTGCCTGTGTCTTGCTGATTTTTAGTTTTCCCAATTTATACGCCCATGAGTGGAAGTGCCCTATGCTCTACAAGCTGTGTTTTTTAGATGTTTCAGAACACACCGTACACTTCTCCAGAGTGGCTGTTGGCAATTTACATCCCACCCATCAGCGTAGCAAGGCTCCCATTTCTCCATGGCCGGTCCTGCATTTCTGGTTTGGACACTTTTTTCCGCATGGCCCTTTTGCCCGCTGGGAAGCGAGACTTCTTTGGAGCGCTGATTGGCCTTTCCAGGTTGCTTGGTTGGCCAAAAAGGGCGTATGCGTTTTTTCCTGAATATATTCAGGAAAAAACGCATACGCCCTTTTTGGCCAAGGGCATCATTGTCCACGTTTTGCCGCTTTTCATGTGCTTTCAAGGCGATTCGAATCTACCTCCTGAAATCTGTTTCCTGCAATTCTGCCTTGCTTTCAAAGCCTCTTCGTTGCCTTCCCTTAATATATTTGTGGACGAGAGGTATCATTTAAAACTCTGCAGGTTTGTGAATTGCAGTGCCCCTGAGCTCCATTTTTCAACTCGCTTTTTTGGGAGCTGGCCGCAAAAGCGCAGGATTGCTTCAGGCACTCTTCTGGTTCTGGGGGGCTGGCTGAGCTTGTGCTTAATTCTTCTTCCTGATGGGAAAATAGAGTGACCTGTGCCTGTCCCAACACCTAGAGCTAGTCTCTCATTGGTTCCCCCTCTTCCCGTTCATCCTCAGGACAAATTGCAACCTGTACGGAACAGGAGGTTAAAGGTGCTGATTCTCCAAGGAAGGAGATGGCTAGTAAATCGGCTGGAATGGCGAACCCGAGCAAAGGAGATGAGAAATGAGGTGCGTTTTAGAAACCTTTCCCGATCACACGGTGTACCATCTTCTGGGTTTCTCATGCCTGTTTTCGATGTAGGAAGATGCCCTTGAACCTGGAGATTTGGGACCCATGGGATGGGTACCATGCAGTACTACTTGAAAGGGTCTGCATTGGCTCACCCAACCTCACCGAACCTCTCAGCCCCAAGAGTGTCCACCCTTATGTCTCAATCAGCTGTGGGTCTAGATATGGTCAATCCAGGTTGCATCACAGCCCCTGAACGAATTTTGTAAGAATTTCTCTCTCTTTCACTGTCTTTGTTTCACGGGTTTTGAAAAGTAATTAATTTTTATAATGGGGTTTAGCTGCTTTTCACGGCTGTGTTTATGCCGCTTTACACCCCCTTGACTCACTTACAGAGAGATATCAATACATAGGTTTGAAGATTCTTACTAGTCAGATATATTCTTGTGCGGTGAATAGGGGGTGTTGAGTCCAGTTCACTGAAAAAGGAATAGGTCTTGTCTCTTACATATTGGTTTTATGGAACGGTATCGGAGCTAATTTGAAACCCTTGTTTTATGCATCACCCCACCTCACCTTGCCCGTTCAGCAGCCATAGTGTGTTTTCTAAACGTGTGACTCTGTTCTGTTTTGTAATTCAGTTCAAGTGTAGCGGTTTTTACATTCCCTCTCTAAGTGATATCTTATGATAAGTGTCTTTTTCTGTGTGACTTATTTCACTTAGAATCGTCGTATCTAAATCCACTCATCGTGCTGTTACTAGCCTTATGACGTTGATTTCATGGCTGAGTGATATTCCATTGTACAGGAGGACCACAACTTCTTTATCCATATTTCTCTTTCCTAGGATATTTAAGGTGTAATGAAGTGGGGGTTCTTGTCAACAGAGCAGCCCTAAACTTTGGGGTGCCTGTGTCTTGCTGATTTTTAGTTTTCCCAATTTATACGCCCATGAGTGGAAGTGCCCTATGCTCTCCAAGCTGTGTTTTTTAGATGTTTCAGAACACACCGTACACTACTCCAGCGTGGCTGTTGGCAATTTACATCCCACCCATCAGCGTAGCAAGGCTCCCATTTCTCCATGGCCGGTCCTGCATTTCTGGTTTGGACACTTTTTTCCGCATGGCCCTTTTGCCCGCTGGGAAGCGAGACTTCTTTGGAGCGCTGATTGGCCTTTCCAGGTTGCTTGGTTGGCCAAAAAGGGCGTATGCGTTTTTTCCTGAATATATTCAGGAAAAAACGCATACGCCCTTTTTGGCCAAGGGCATCATTGTCCACGTTTTGCCGCTTTTCATGTGCTTTCAAGGCGATTCGAATCTACCTCCTGAAATCTGTTTCCTGCAATTCTGCCTTGCTTTCAAAGCCTCTTCGTTGCCTTCCCTTAATATATTTGTGGACGAGAGGTATCATTTAAAACTCTGCAGGTTTGTGAATTGCAGTGCCCCTGAGCTCCATTTTTCAACTCGCTTTTTTGGGAGCTGGCCGCAAAAGCGCAGGATTGCTTCAGGCACTCTTCTGGTTCTGGGGGGCTGGCTGAGCTTGTGCTTAATTCTTCTTCCTGATGGGAAAATAGAGTGACCTGTGCCTGTCCCAACACCTAGAGCTAGTCTCTCATTGGTTCCCCCTCTTCCCGTTCATCCTCAGGACAAATTGCAACCTGTACGGAACAGGAGGTTAAAGGTGCTGATTCTCCAAGGAAGGAGATGGCTAGTAAATCGGCTGGAATGGCGAACCCGAGCAAAGGAGATGAGAAATGAGGTGCGTTTTAGAAACCTTTCCCGATCACACGGTGTACCATCTTCTGGGTTTCTCATGCCTGTTTTCGATGTAGGAAGATGCCCTTGAACCTGGAGATTTGGGACCCATGGGATGGGTACCATGCAGTATTACTTGAAAGGGTCTGCATTGGCTCACCCAACCTCACCGAACCTCTCAGCCCCAAGAGTGTCCACCCTTATGTCTCAATCAGCTGTGGGTCTAGATATGGTCAATCCAGGTTGCATCACAGCCCCTGAACGAATTTTGTAAGAATTTCTCTCTCTTTCACTGTCTTTGTTTCACGGGTTTTGAAAAGTAATTAATTTTTATAATGGGGTTTAGCTGCTTTTCACGGCTGTGTTTATGCCGCTTTACACCCCCTTGACTCACTTACAGAGAGATATCAATACATAGGTTTGAAGATTCTTACTAGTCAGATATATTCTTGTGCGGTGAATAGGGGGTGTTGAGTCCAGTTCACTGAAAAAGGAATAGGTCTTGTCTCTTACATATTGGGTTTATGGAACGGTATCGGAGCTAATTTGAAACCCTTGTTTTATGCATCACCCCACCTCACCTTGCCCGTTCAGCAGCCATAGTGTGTTTTCTAAACGTGTGACTCTGTTCTGTTTTGTAATTCAGTTCAAGTGTAGCGGTTTTTACATTCCCTCTCTAAGTGATATCTTATGATAAGTGTCTTTTTCTGTGTGACTTATTTCACTTAGAATCGTCGTATCTAAATCCACTCATCGTGCTGTTACTAGCCTTATGACGTTGATTTCATGGCTGAGTGATATTCCATTGTACAGGAGGACCACAACTTCTTTATCCATATTTCTCTTTCCTAGGATATTTAAGGTGTAATGAAGTGGGGGTTCTTGTCAACAGAGCAGCCCTAAACTTTGGGGTGCCTGTGTCTTGCTGATTTTTAGTTTTCCCAATTTATACGCCCATGAGTGGAAGTGCCCTATGCTCTCCAAGCTGTGTTTTTTAGATGTTTCAGAACACACCGTACACTACTCCAGCGTGGCTGTTGGCAATTTACATCCCACCCATCAGCGTAGCAAGGCTCCCATTTCTCCATGGCCGGTCCTGCATTTCTGGTTTGGACACTTTTTTCCGCATGGCCCTTTTGCCCGCTGGGAAGCGAGACTTCTTTGGAGCGCTGATTGGCCTTTCCAGGTTGCTTGGTTGGCCAAAAAGGGCGTATGCGTTTTTTCCTGAATATATTCAGGAAAAAACGCATACGCCCTTTTTGGCCAAGGGCATCATTGTCCACGTTTTGCCGCTTTTCATGTGCTTTCAAGGCGATTCGAATCTACCTCCTGAAATCTGTTTCCTGCAATTCTGACTTGCTTTCAAAGCCTCTTCGTTGCCTTCCCTTAATATATTTGTGGACGAGAGGTATCATTTAAAACTCTGCAGGTTTGTGAATTACAGTGCCCCTGAGCTCCATTTTTCCAGTCGCTTTTTTAGGAGCTGGCCGCAAAAGCGCAGGATTGCTTCAGGCCCTCTTCTGGTTCTGGGGGGCAGGCTGAGCTTGTGCTTAATTCTTCTTCCTGATGGGAAAATAGAGTGACCTGTGCCTGTCCCAACACCTAGAGCTAGTCTCTCATTGGTTCCCCCTCTTCCCGTTCATCCTCAGGACAAATTGCAACCTGTACGGAACAGGAGGTTAAAGGTGCTGATTCTCCAAGGAGGGAGATGGCTAGTAAAGCGGCTGGAATGGCGAACCCGAGCACAAGGAGATGAGAAATGAGGTGCGTTTTAGAAACCTTTCCCGATCACACGGTGTACCATCTTCTGGGTTTCTCATGCCTGTTTTCGATGTAGGAAGATGCCCTTGAACCTGGAGATTTGGGACCCATGGGATGGGTACCATGCAGTATTACTTGAAAGGGTCTGCCTTGGCTCACCCAACCTCACCGAACCTCTCAGCCCCAAGAGTGTCCACCCTTATGTCTCAATCAGCTGTGGGTCTAGATATGGTCAATCCAGGTTGCATCACAGCCCCTGAACGAATTTTGTAAGAATTTCTCTCTCTTTCACTGTCTTTGTTTCACGGGTTTTGAAAAGTAATTAATTTTTATAATGGGGTTTAGCTGCTTTTCACGGCTGTGTTTATGCCGCTTTACACCCCCTTGACTCACTTACAGAGAGATATCAATACATAGGTTTGAAGATTCTTACTAGTCAGATATATTCTTGTGCGGTGAATAGGGGGTGTTGAGTCCAGTTCACTGAAAAAGGAATAGGTCTTGTCTCTTACATATTGGGTTTATGGAACGGTATCGGAGCTAATTTGAAACCCTTGTTTTATGCATCACCCCACCTCACCTTGCCCGTTCAGCAGCCATAGTGTGTTTTCTAAACGTGTGACTCTGTTCTGTTTTGTAATTCAGTTCAAGTGTAGCGGTTTTTACATTCCCTCTCTAAGTGATATCTTATGATAAGTGTCTTTTTCTGTGTGACTTATTTCACTTAGAATCGTCGTATCTAAATCCACTCATCGTGCTGTTACTAGCCTTATGACGTTGATTTCATGGCTGAGTGATATTCCATTGTACAGGAGGACCACAACTTCTTTATCCATATTTCTCTTTCCTAGGATATTTAAGGTGTAATGAAGTGGGGGTTCTTGTCAACAGAGCAGCCCTAAACTTTGGGGTGCCTGTGTCTTGCTGATTTTTAGTTTTCCCAATTTATACGCCCATGAGTGGAAGTGCCCTATGCTCTCCAAGCTGTGTTTTTTAGATGTTTCAGAACACACCGTACACTACTCCAGCGTGGCTGTTGGCAATTTACATCCCACCCATCAGCGTAGCAAGGCTCCCATTTCTCCATGGCCGGTCCTGCATTTCTGGTTTGGACACTTTTTTCCGCATGGCCCTTTTGCCCGCTGGGAAGCGAGACTTCTTTGGAGCGCTGATTGGCCTTTCCAGGTTGCTTGGTTGGCCAAAAAGGGCGTATGCGTTTTTTCCTGAATATATTCAGGAAAAAACGCATACGCCCTTTTTGGCCAAGGGCATCATTGTCCACGTTTTGCCGCTTTTCATGTGCTTTCAAGGCGATTCGAATCTACCTCCTGAAATCTGTTTCCTGCAATTCTGACTTGCTTTCAAAGCCTCTTCGTTGCCTTCCCTTAATATATTTGTGGACGAGAGGTATCATTTAAAACTCTGCAGGTTTGTGAATTGCAGTGCCCCTGAGCTCCATTTTTCAACTCGCTTTTTTGGGAGCTGGCCACAAAAGCGCAGGATTGCTTCAGGCCCTCTTCTGGTTCTGGGGGGCAGGCTGAGCTTGTGCTTAATTCTTCTTCCTGATGGGAAAATAGAGTGACCTGTGCCTGTCCCAACACCTAGAGCTAGTCTCTCATTGGTTCCCCCTCTTCCCGTTCATCCTCAGGACAAATTGCAACCTGTATGGAACAGGAGGTTAAAGGTGCTGATTCTCCAAGGAGGGAGATGGCTAGTAAATCGGCTGGAATGGCGAACCCGAGCAAAGGAGATGAGAAATGAGGTGCGTTTTAGAAACCTTTCCCGATCACACGGTGTACCATCTTCTGGGTTTCTCATGCCTGTTTTCGATGTAGGAAGATGCCCTTGAACCTGGAGATTTGGGACCCATGGGATGGGTACCATGCAGTACTACTTGAAAGGGTCTGCGTTGGCTCACCCAACCTCACCGAACCTCTCAGCCCCAAGAGTGTCCACCCTTATGTCTCAATCAGCTGTGGGTCTAGATATGGTCAATCCAGGTTGCATCAGAGCCCCTGAACGAATTTTGTAAGAATTTCTCTCTCTTTCACTGTCTTTGTTTCACGGGTTTTGAAAAGTAATTAATTTTTATAATGGGGTTTAGCTGCTTTTCACGGCTGTGTTTATGCCGCTTTACACCCCCTTGACTCACTTACAGAGAGATATCAATACATAGGTTTGAAGATTCTTACTAGTCAGATATATTCTTGTGCGGTGAATAGGGGGTGTTGAGTCCAGTTCACTGAAAAAGGAATAGGTCTTGTCTCTTACATATTGGGTTTATGGAACGGTATCGGAGCTAATTTGAAACCCTTGTTTTATGCATCACCCCACCTCACCTTTCCCGTTCAGCAGCCATAGTGTGTTTCCTAAACGTGTGACTCTGTTCTGTTTTGCAATTCAGTTCAAGTGTAGCGGTTTTTACATTCCCTCTAGAAGTGATATCTTAGGATAAGTGTCTTTTTCTGTGTGCCTTATTTCACTTAGAATCGTCGTACCTAAATCCACTCATCGTGCTGCTACTAGGCTTATGACGTTGATTTCATGGCTGAGTGATATTCCATTGTACAGGAGGACCACAACTTCTTTATCCATTTTTCTCTTTCCTAGGATATTTAAGGTGTAATGAAGTGGGGGTTCTTGTCAACAGAGCAGCCCTAAACTTTGGGGTGCCTGAGTCTTGCTGATTTTTAGTTTTCCCAATTTATACGCCCATGAGTGGAAGTGCCCTATGCTCTCCAAGCTGTGTTTTTTAGATGTTTCAGAACACACCGTACACTTCTCCAGAGTGGCTGTTGGCAATTTACATCCCACCCATCAGCGTAGCAAGGCTCCCATTTCTCCATGGCCGGTCCTGCATTTCTGGTTTGGACACTTTTTTCCGCATGGCCCTTTTGCCCGCTGGGAAGCGAGACTTCTTTGGAGCGCTGATTGGCCTTTCCAGGTTGCTTGGTTGGCCAAAAAGGGCGTATGCGTTTTTTCCTGAATATATTCAGGAAAAAACGCATAAGCCCTTTTTGGCCAAGGGCATCATTGTCCACGTTTTGCCGCTTTTCATGTGCTTTCAAGGCGATTCGAATCTACCTCCTGAAATCTGTTTCCTGCAATTCTGCCTTGCTTTCAAAGCCTCTTCGTTGCCTTCCCTTAATATATTTGTGGACGAGAGGTATCATTTAAAACTCTGCAGGTTTGTGAATTGCAGTGCCCCTGAGCTCCATTTTTCAACTCGCTTTTTTGGGAGCTGGCCACAAAAGCGCAGGATTGCTTCAGGCCCTCTTCTGGTTCTGGGGGGCAGGCTGAGCTTGTGCTTAATTCTTCTTCCTGATGGGAAAATAGAGTGACCTGTGCCTGTCCCAACACCTAGAGCTAGTCTCTCATTGGTTCCCCCTCTTCCCGTTCATCCTCAGGACAAATTGCAACCTGTACGGAACAGGAGGTTAAAGGTGCTGATTCTCCAAGGAGGGAGATGGCTAGTAAATCGGCTGGAATGGCGAACCCGAGCAAAGGAGATGAGAAATGAGGTGCGTTTTAGAAACCTTTCCCGATCACACGGTGTACCATCTTCTGGGTTTCTCATGCCTGTTTTCGATGTAGGAAGATGCCCTTGAACCTGGAGATTTGGGACCCATGGGATGGGTACCATGCAGTACTACTTGAAAGGGTCTGCGTTGGCTCACCCAACCTCACCAAACCTCTCAGCCCCAAGAGTGTCCACCCTTATGTCTCAATCAGCTGTGGGTCTAGATATGGTCAATCCAGGTTGCATCACAGCCCCTGAACGAATTTTGTAAGAATTTCTCTCTCTTTCACTGTCTTTGTTTCACGGGTTTTGAAAAGTAATTAATTTTTATAATGGGGTTTAGCTGCTTTTCACGGCTGTGTTTATGCCGCTTTACACCCCCTTGACTCACTTACAGAGAGATATCAATACATAGGTTTGAAGATTCTTACTAGTCAGATATATTCTTGTGCGGTGAATAGGGGGTGTTGAGTCCAGTTCACTGAAAAAGGAATAGGTCTTGTCTCTTACATATTGGGTTTATGGAACGGTATCTGAGCTAATTTGAAACCCTTGTTTTATGCATCACCCCACCTCACCTTTCCCGTTCAGCAGCCATAGTGTGTTTTCTAAACGTGTGACTCTGTTCTGTTTTGCAATTCAGTTCAAGTGTAGTGGTTTTTACATTCCCTCTAGAAGTGATATCTTATGATAAGTGTCTTTTTCTGTGTGACTTATTTCACTTAGAATCGTCGTACCTAAATCCACTCATCGTGCTGCTACTAGCCTTATGACGTTGATTTCATGGCTGAGTGATATTTCATTGTACAGGAGGACCCCAACTTCTTTATCAATTTTTCTCTTTCCTAGGATATTTCAGGTGTAATGAAGTGGGGGTTCTTGTCAACAGAGCAGCCCTAAACTTTGGGGTGCCTGTGTCTTGCTGATTTTTAGTTTTCCCAATTTATACGCCCATGAGTGGAAGTGCCCTATGCTCTCCAAGCTGTGTTTTTTAGATGTTTCAGAACACACCGTACACTTCTCCAGAGTGGCTGTTGGCAATTTACATCCCACCCATCAGCGTAGCAAGGCTCCCATTTCTCCATGGCCGGTCCTGCATTTCTGGTTTGGACACTTTTTTCCGCATGGCCCTTTTGCCCGCTGGGAAGCGAGACTTCTTTGGAGCGCTGATTGGCCTTTCCAGGTTGCTTGGTTGGCCAAAAAGGGCGTATGCGTTTTTTCCTGAATATATTCAGGAAAAAACGCATACGCCCTTTTTGGCCAAGGGCATCATTGTCCACGTTTTGCCGCTTTTCATGTGCTTTCAAGGCGATTCGAATCTACCTCCTGAAATCTGTTTCCTGCAATTCTGCCTTGCTTTCAAAGCCTCTTCGTTGCCTTCCCTTAATATATTTGTGGACGAGAGGTATCATTTAAAACTCTGCAGGTTTGTGAATTGCAGTGCCCCTGAGCTCCATTTTTCAACTCGCTTTTTTGGGAGCTGGCCGCAAAAGCGCAGGATTGCTTCAGGCCCTCTTCTGGTTCTGGGGGGCTGGCTGAGCTTGTGCTTAATTCTTCTTCCTGATGGGAAAATAGAGTGACCTGTGCCTGTCCCAACACCTAGAGCTATTCTCTCATTGGTTCCCCCTCTTCCCGTTCATCCTCAGGACAAATTGCAACCTGTACGGAACAGGAGGTTAAAGGTGCTGATTCTCCAAGGAAGGAGATGGCTAGTAAATCGGCTGGAATGGCGAACCCGAGCAAAGGAGATGAGAAATGAGGTGCGTTTTAGAAACCTTTCCCGATCACACGGTGTACCATCTTCTGGGTTTCTCATGCCTGTTTTCGATGTAGGAAGATGCCCTTGAACCTGGAGATTTGGGACCCATGGGATGGGTACCATGCAGTATTACTTGAAAGGGTCTGCATTGGCTCACCCAACCTCACCGAACCTCTCAGCCCCAAGAGTGTCCACCCTTATGTCTCAATCAGCTGTGGGTCTAGATATGGTCAATCCAGGTTGCATCACAGCCCCTGAACGAATTTTGTAAGAATTTCTCTCTCTTTCACTGTCTTTGTTTCACGGGTTTTGAAAAGTAATTAATTTTTATAATGGGGTTTAGCTGCTTTTCACGGCTGTGTTTATGCCGCTTTACACCCCCTTGACTCACTTACAGAGAGATATCAATACATAGGTTTGAAGATTCTTACTAGTCAGATATATTCTTGTGCGGTGAATAGGGGGTGTTGAGTCCAGTTCACTGAAAAAGGAATAGGTCTTGTCTCTTACATATTGGGTTTATGGAACGGTATCGGAGCTAATTTGAAACCCTTGTTTTATGCATCACCCCACCTCACCATGCCCGTTCAGCAGCCATAGTGTGTTTTCTAAACGTGTGACTCTGTTCTGTTTTGTAATTCAGTTCAAGTGTAGAGGTTTTTACATTCCCTCTCTAAGTGATATCTTATGATAAGTGTCTTTTTCTGTGTGACTTATTTCACTTAGAATCGTCGTATCTAAATCCACTCATCGTGCTGTTACTAGCCTTATGACGTTGATTTCATGGCTGTGTGATATTCCATTGTACAGGAGGACCACAACTTCTTTATCCATATTTCTCTTTCCTAGGATATTTAAGGTGTAATGAAGTGGGGGTTCTTGTCAACAGAGCAGCCCTAAACTTTGGGGTGCCTGTGTCTTGCTGATTTTTAGTTTTCCCAATTTATACGCCCATGAGTGGAAGTGCCCTATGCTCTCCAAGCTGTGTTTTTTAGATGTTTCAGAACACACCGTACACTACTCCAGCGTGGCTGTTGGCAATTTACATCCCACCCATCAGCGTAGCAAGGCTCCCATTTCTCCATGGCCGGTCCTGCATTTCTGGTTTGGACACTTTTTTCCGCATGGCCCTTTTGCCCGCTGGGAAGCGAGACTTCTTTGGAGCGCTGATTGGCCTTTCCAGGTTGCTTGGTTGGCCAAAAAGGGCGTATGTGTTTTTTCCTGAATATATTCAGGAAAAAACGCATACGCCCTTTTTGGCCAAGGGCATCATTGTCCACGTTTTGCCGCTTTTCATGTGCTTTCAAGGCGATTCGAATCTACCTCCTGAAATCTGTTTCCTGCAATTCTGCCTTGCTTTCAAAGCCTCTTCATTGCCTTCCCTTAATATATTTGTGGACGAGAGGTATCATTTAAAACTCTGCAGGTTTGTGAATTGCAGTGCCCCTGAGCTCCATTTTTCAACTCGCTTTTTTGGGAGCTGGCCGCAAAAGCGCAGGATTGCTTCAGGCCCTCTTCTGGTTCTGGGGGGCAGGCTGAGCTTGTGCTTAATTCTTCTTCCTGATGGGAAAATAGAGTGACCTGTGCCTGTCCCAACACCTAGAGCTAGTCTCTCATTGGTTCCCCCTCTTCCCGTTCATCCTCAGGACAAATTGCAACCTGTATGGAACAGGAGGTTAAAGGTGCTGATTCTCCAAGGAGGGAGATGGCTAGTAAATCGGCTGGAATGGCGAACCCGAGCAAAGGAGATGAGAAATGAGGTGCGTTTTAGAAACCTTTCCCGATCACACGGTGTACCATCTTCTGGGTTTCTCATGCATGTTTTCGATGTAGGAAGATGCCCTTGAACCTGGAGATTTGGGACCCATGGGATGGGTACCATGCAGTACTACTTGAAAGGGTCTGCGTTGGCTCACCCAACCTCACCGAACCTCTCAGCCCCAAGAGTGTCCACCCTTATGTCTCAATCATCTGTGGGTCTAGATATGGTCAATCCAGGTGGCATCACAGCCCCTGAACGAATTTTGTAAGAATTTCTCTCTCTTTCACTCTTTGTTTCACGGGTTTTGAAAAGTAATTAATTTTTATAATGGGGTTTAGCTGCTTTTCACGGCTGTGTTTATGCCGCTTTACACCCCCTTGACTCACTTACAGAGAGATATCAATACATAGGTTTGAAGATTCTTACTAGTCAGATATATTCTTGTGCGGTGAATAGGGGGTGTTGAGTCCAGTTCACTGAAAAAGGAATAGGTCTTGTCTCTTACATATTGGGTTTATGGAACGGTATCGGAGCTAATTTGAAACCCTTGTTTTATGCATCACCCCACCTCACCTTGCCCGTTCAGCAGCCATAGTGTGTTTTCTAAACGTGTGACTCTGTTCTGTTTTGTAATTCAGTTCAAGTGTAGCGGTTTTTACATTCCCTCTCTAAGTGATATCTTATGATAAGTGTCTTTTTCTGTGTGACTTATTTCACTTAGAATCGTCGTATCTAAATCCACTCATCGTGCTGTTACTAGCCTTATGACGTTGATTTCATGGCTGAGTGATATTCCATTGTACAGGAGGACCACAACTTCTTTATCCATATTTCTCTTTCCTAGGATATTTAAGGTGTAATGAAGTGGGGGTTCTTGTCAACAGAGCAGCCCTAAACTTTGGGGTGCCTGTGTCTTGCTGATTTTTAGTTTTCCCAATTTATACGGCCATGAGTGGAAGTGCCCTATGCTCTCCAAGCTGTGTTTTTTAGATGTTTCAGAACACACCGTACACTTCTCCAGCGTGGCTGTTGGCAATTTACATCCCACACATCAGCGTAGCAAGGCTCCCATTTCTCCATGGCCGGTCCTGCATTTCTGGTTTGGACACTTTTTTCCGCATGGCCCTTTTGCCCGCTGGGAAGCGAGACTTCTTTGGAGCGCTGATTGGCCTTTCCAGGTTGCTTGGTTGGCCAAAAAGGGCGTATGCGTTTTTTCCTGAATATATTCAGGAAAAAACGCATACGCCCTTTTTGGCCAAGGGCATCATTGTCCACGTTTTGCCGCTTTTCATGTGCTATCAAGGCGATTCGAATCTACCTCCTGAAATCTGTTTCCTGCAATTCTGCCTTGCTTTCAAAGCCTCTTCGTTGCCTTCCCTTAATATATTTGTGGACGAGAGGTATCATTTAAAACTCTGCAGGTTTGTGAATTGCAGTGCCCCTGAGCTCCATTTTTCAACTCGCTTTTTTGGGAGCTGGCCGCAAAAGCGCAGGATTGCTTCAGGCCCTCTTCTGGTTCTGGGGGGCAGGCTGAGCTTGTGCTTAATTCTTCTTCCTGATGGGAAAATAGAGTGACCTGTGCCTGTCCCAACACCTAGAGCTAGTCTCTCATTGGTTCCCCCTCTTCCCGTTCATCCTCAGGACAAATTGCAACCTGTATGGAACAGGAGGTTAAAGGTGCTGATTCTCCAAGGAGGGAGATGGCTAGTAAATCGGCTGGAATGGCGAACCCGAGCAAAGGAGATGAGAAATGAAGTGCGTTTTAGAAACCTTTCCCGATCACACGGTGTACCATCTTCTGGGTTTCTCATGCCTGTTTTCGATGTAGGAAGATGCCCTTGAACCTGGAGATTTGGGACCCATGGGATGGGTACCATGCAGTACTACTTGAAAGGGTCTGCGTTGGCTCACCCAACCTCACCGAACCTCTCAGCCCCAAGAGTGTCCACCCTTATGTCTCAATCAGCTGTGGGTCTAGATATGGTCAATCCAGGTTGCATCACAGCCCCTGAACGAATTTTGTAAGAATTTCTCTCTCTTTCACTGTCTTTGTTTCACGGGTTTTGAAAAGTAATTTATTTTTATAATGGGGTTTAGCTGCTTTTCACGGCTGTGTTTATGCCGCTTTACACCCCCTTGACTCACTTACAGAGAGATATCAATACATAGGTTTGAAGATTCTTACTAGTCAGATATATTCTTGTGCGGTGAATAGGCGGTGTTGAGTCCAGTTCACTGAAAAAGGAATAGGACTTGTCTCTTACATATTGGGTTTATGGAACGGTATCTGAGCTAATTTGAAACCCTTGTTTTATGCATCACCCCACCTCACCTTTCCCGTTCAGCAGCCATAGTGTGTTTCCTAAACGTGTGACTCTGTTCTGTTTTGCAATTCAGTTCAAGTGTAGCGGTTTTTACATTCCCTCTATAAGTGATATCTTAGGATAAGTGTCTTTTTCTGTGTGACTTATTTCACTTAGAATCGTCGTACCTAAATCCACTCATCGTGCTGCTACTAGCCTTATGACGTTGATTTCATGGCTGAGTGATATTCCATTGTACAGGAGGACCACAACTTCTTTATCCATTTTTCTCTTTCCTAGGATATTGAAGGTGTAATGAAGTGGGGGTTCTTGTCAACAGAGCAGCCCTAAACTTTGGGGTGCCTGTGTCTTGCTGATTTTTAGTTTTCCCAATTTATACGGCCATGAGTGGAAGTGCCCTATGCTCTCCAAGCTGTGTTTTTTAGATGTTTCAGGACACACCGTACACTTCTCCAGAGTGGCTGTTGGCAATTTACATCCCACCCATCAGCGTAGCAAGGCTCCCATTTCTCCATGGCCGGTCCTGCATTTCTGGTTTGGACACTTTTTTCCGCATGGCCCTTTTGCCCGCTGGGAAGCGAGACTTCTTTGGAGCGCTGATTGGCCTTTCCAGGTTGCTTGGTTGGCCAAAAAGGGCGTATGCGTTTTTTCCTGAATATATTCAGGAAAAAACGCATACGCCCTTTTTGGCCAAGGGCATCATTGTCCACGTTTTGCCGCTTTTCATGTGCTTTCAAGGCGATTCGAATCTACCTCCTGAAATCTGTTTCCTGCCATTCTGCCTTGCTTTCAAAGCCTCTTCGTTGCCTTCCCTTAATATATTTGTGGACGAGAGGTATCATTTAAAACTCTGCAGGTTTGTGAATTGCAGTGCCCCTGAGCTCCATTTTTCAACTCGCTTTTTTGGGAGCTGGCCGCAAAAGCGCAGGATTGCTTCAGGCCCTCTTCTGGTTCTGGGGGGCAGGCTGAGCTTGTGCTTAATTCTTCTTCCTGATGGGAAAATAGAGTGACCTGTGCCTGTCCCAACACCTAGAGCTAGTCTCTCATTGGTTCCCCCTCTTCCCGTTCATCCTCAGGACAAATTGCAACCTGTATGGAACAGGAGGTTAAAGGTGCTGATTCTCCAAGGAGGGAGATGGCTAGTAAATCGGCTGGAATGGCGAACCCGAGCAAAGGAGATGAGAAATGAGGTGCGTTTTAGAAACCTTTCCCGATCACACGGTGTACCATCTTCTGGGTTTCTCATGCATGTTTTCGATGTAGGAAGATGCCCTTGAACCTGGAGATTTGGGACCCATGGGATGGGTACCATGCAGTACTACTTGAAAGGGTCTGCGTTGGCTCACCCAACCTCACCGAACCTCTCAGCCCCAAGAGTGTCCACCCTTATGTCTCAATCAGCTGTGGGTCTAGATATGGTCAATCCAGGTGGCATCACAGCCCCTGAACGAATTTTGTAAGAATTTCTCTCTCTTTCACTCTTTGTTTCACGGGTTTTGAAAAGTAATTTATTTTTATAATGGGGTTTAGCTGCTTTTCACGGCTGTGTTTATGCCGCTTTACACCCCCTTGACTCACTTACAGAGAGATATCAATACATAGGTTTGAAGATTCTTACTAGTCAGATATATTCTTGGGCGGTGAATAGGGGGTGTTGAGTCCAGTTCACTGAAAAAGGAATAGGTCTTGTCTCTTACATATTGGGTTTATGGAACGGTATCTGAGCTAATTTGAAACCCTTGTTTTATGCATCACCCCACCTCACCTTTCCCTTTCAGCAGCCATAGTGTGTTTTCTAAACGTGTGACTCTGTTCTGTTTTGTAATTCAGTTCAAGTGTAGCGGTTTTTACATTCCCTCTCTAAGTGATATCTTATGATAAGTGTCTTTTTCTGTGTGACTTATTTCACTTAGAATCGTCGTACCTAAATCCACTCATCGTGCTGCTACTAGCCTTATGACGTTGATTTCATGGCTGAGGGATATTCCATTGTACCGGAGGACCACAACTTCTTTATCCATTTTTCTCTTTCCTAGGATATTGAAGGTGTAATGAAGTGGGGGTTCTTGTCAACAGAGCAGACCTAAACTTTGGGGTGCCTGTGTCTTGCTGATTTTTAGTTTTCCCAATTTATACGGCCATGAGTGGAAGTGCCCTATGCTCTCCAAGCTGTGTTTTTTAGATGTTTCAGGACACACCGTACACTTCTCCAGAGTGGCTGTTGGCAATTTACATCCCACCCATCAGCGTAGCAAGGCTCCCATTTCTCCATGGCCGGTCCTGCATTTCTGGTTTGGACACTTTTTTCCGCATGGCCCTTTTGCCCGCTGGGAAGCGAGACTTCTTTGGAGCGCTGATTGGCCTTTCCAGGTTGCTCGGTTGGCCAAAAAGGGCGTATGCGTTTTTTCCTGAATATATTCAGGAAAAAACGCATACGCCCTTTTTGGCCAAGGGCATCATTGTCCACGTTTTGCCGCTTTTCATGTGCTTTCAAGGCGATTCGAATCTACCTCCTGAAATCTGTTTCCTGCAATTCTGCCTTGCTTTCAAAGCCTCTTCGTTGCCTTCCCTTAATATATTTGTGGACGAGAGGTATCATTTAAAACTCTGCAGGTTTGTGAATTGCAGTGCCCCTGAGCTCCATTTTTCAACTCGCTTTTTTGGGAGCTGGCCGCAAAAGCGCAGAATTGCTTCAGGCCCTCTTCTGGTTCTGGGGGGCAGGCTGAGCTTGTGCTTAATTCTTCTTCCTGATGGGAAAATAGAGTGACCTGTGCCTGTCCCAACACCTAGAGCTAGTCTCTCATTTGTTCCCCCTCTTCCCGTTCATCCTCAGGACAAATTGCAACCTGTATGGAACAGGAGGTTAAAGGTGCTGATTCTCCAAGGAGGGAGATGGCTAGTAAATCGGCTGGAATGGCGAACCCGAGCAAAGGAGATGAGAAATGAGGTGCGTTTTAGAAACCTTTCCTGATCACACGGTGTACCATCTTCTGGGTTTCTCATGCCTGTTTTCGATGTAGGAAGATGCCCTTGAACCTGGAGATTTGGGACCCATGGGATGGGTACCATGCAGTACTACTTGAAAGGGTCTGCGTTGGCTCACCCAACCTCACCGAACCTCTCAGCCCCAAGAGTGTCCACCCTTATGTCTCAATCAGCTGTGGGTCTAGATATGGTCAATCCAGGTTGCATCACAGCCCCTGAACGAATTTTGTAAGAATTTCTCTCTCTTTCACTGTCTTTGTTTCACGGGTTTTGAAAAGAAATTTATTTTTATAATGGGGTTTAGCTGCTTTTCACGGCTGTGTTTATGCCGCTTTACACCCCCTTGACTCACTTACAGAGAGATATCAATACATAGGTTTGAAGATTCTTACTAGTCAGATATATTCTTGTGCGGTGAATAGGGGGTGTTGAGTCCAGTTCACTGAAAAAGGAATAGGTCTTGTCTCTTACATATTGGGTTTATGGAACGGTATCTGAGCTAATTTGAAACCCTTGTTTTATGCATCACCCCACCTCACCTTTCCCGTTCAGCAGCCATAGAGTGTTTCCTAAACGTGTGACTCTGTTCTGTTTTGCAATTCAGTTCAAGTGTAGCGGTTTTTACATTCCCTCTATAAGTGATATCTTAGGATAAGTGTCTTTTTCTGTGTGACTTATTTCACTTAGAATCGTCGTACCTAAATCCACTCATCGTGCTGCTACTAGCCTTATGACGTTGATTTCATGGCTGAGTGATATTCCATTGTACAGGAGGACCACAACTACTTTATCCATTTTTCTCTTTCCTAGGATATTGAAGGTGTAATGAAGTGGGGGTTCTTGTCAACAGAGCAGCCCTAAACTTTGGGGTGCCTGTGTCTTGCTGATTTTTAGTTTTCCCAATTTATACGGCCATGAGTGGAAGTGCCCTATGCTCTCCAAGCTGTGTTTTTTAGATGTTTCAGGACACACCGTACACTTCTCCAGAGTGGCTGTTGGCAATTTACATCCCACCCATCAGCGTAGCAAGGCTCCCATTTCTCCATGGCCGGTCCTGCATTTCTGGTTTGGACACTTTTTTCCGCATGGCCCTTTTGCCCGCTGGGAAGCGAGACTTCTTTGGAACGCTGATTGGCCTTTCCAGGTTGCTTGGTTGGCCAAAAAGGGCGTATGCGTTTTTTCCTGAATATATTCAGGAAAAAACGCATACGCCCTTTTTGGCCAAGGGCATCATTGTCCACGTTTTGCTGCTTTTCATGTGCTTTCAAGGCGATTCGAATCTACCTCCTGAAATCTGTTTCCTGCAATTCTGCCTTGCTTTCAAAGCCTCTTCGTTGCCTTCCCTTAATATATTTGTGGACGAGAGGTATCATTTAAAACTCTGCAGGTTTGTGAATTGCAGTGCCCCTGAGCTCCATTTTTCAACTCGCTTTTTTGGGAGCTGGCCGCAAAAGCGCAGGATTGCTTCAGGCCCTCTTCTGGTTCTGGGGGGCAGGCTGAGCTTGTGCTTAATTCTTCTTCCTGATGGGAAAATAGAGTGACCTGTGCCTGTTCCAACACCTAGAGCTAGTCTCTGATTGGTTCCCCCTCTTCCCGTTCATCCTCAGGACAAATTGCAACCTGTATGGAACAGGAGGTTAAAGGTGCTGATTCTCCAAGGAGGGAGATGGCTAGTAAATCGGCTGGAATGGCGAACCCGAGCAAAGGAGATGAGAAATGAGGTGCGTTTTAGAAACCTTTCCCGATCACACGGTGTACCATCTTCTGGGTTTCTCATGCCTGTTTTCGATGTAGGAAGATGCCCTTGAACCTGGAGATTTGGGACCCATGGGATGGGTACCATGCAGTACTACTTGAAAGGGTCTGCGTTGGCTCACCCAACCTCACCGAACCTCTCAGCCGCAAGAGTGTCCACCCTTATGTCTCAATCAGCTGTGGGTCTAGATATGGTCAATCCAGGTTGCATCACAGCCCCTGAACGAATTTTGTAAGAATTTCTCGCTCTTTCACTCTTTGTTTCACGGGTTTTGAAAAGTAATTTATTTTTATAATGGGGTTTAGCTGCTTTTCACGGCTGTGTTTATGCCGCTTTACACCCCCTTGGCTCACTTACAGAGAGAAATCAATACATAGGTTTGAAGATTCTTACTAGTCAGATATATTCTTCGGCGGTGAATAGGGGGTGTTGAGTCCAGTTCACTGAAAAAGGAATAGGTCTTGTCTCTTACATATTGGGTTTATGGAACGGTATCTGAGCTAATCTGAAACCCTTGTTTTATGCTTCACCCCATCTCACCTTTCCCGTTCAGCAGCCATAGTGTGTTTTCTAAACGTGTGACTCTGTTCTGTTTTGTAATTCAGTTCAAGTGTAGCGGTTTTTACATTCCCTCTCTAAGTGATATCTTATGATAAGTGTCTTTTTCTGTGTGACTTATTTCACTTAGAATCGTCGTACCTAAATCCACTCATCGTGCTGCTACTAGCCTTATGACGTTGATTTCATGGCTGAGTGATATTCCATTGTACAGGAGGACCACAACTTCTTTATCCATTTTTCTCTTTCCTAGGATATTTAAGGTGTAATGAAGTGGGGGTTCTTGTCAACAGAGCAGCCCTAAACTTTGGGGTGCCTGTGTCTTGCTGATTTTTAGTTTTCCCAATTTATACGCCCATGAGTGGAAGTGCCCTATGCTCTCCAAGCTGTGTTTTTTAGATGTTTCAGAACACACCGTACACTTCTCCAGCGTGGCTGTTGGCAATTTACATCCCACCCATCAGCGTAGCAAGGCTCCCATTTCTCCATGGCCGGTCCTGCATTTCTGGTTTGGACACTTTTTTCCGCATGGCCCTTTTGCCCGCTGGGAAGCGAGACTTCTTTGGAGCGCTGATTGGCCTTTCCAGGTTGCTTGGTTGGCCAAAAAGGGCGTATGCGTTTTTTCCTGAATATATTCAGGAAAAAACGCATACGCCCTTTTTGGCCAAGGGCATCATTGTCCACGTTTTGCCGCTTTTCATGTGCTTTCAAGGCGATTCGAATCTACCTCCTGAAATCTGTTTCCTGCAATTCTGCCTTGCTTTCAAAGCCTCTTCGTTGCCTTCCCTTAATATATTTGTGGACGAGAGGTATCATTTAAAACTCTGCAGGTTTGTGAATTACAGTGCCCCTGAGCTCCATTTTTCCAGTCGCTTTTTTAGGAGCTGGCCGCAAAAGCGCAGGATTGCTTCAGGCCCTCTTCTGGTTCTGGGGGGCAGGCTGAGCTTGTGCTTAATTCTTCTTCCTGATGGGAAAATAGAGTGACCTGTGCCTGTCCCAACACCTAGAGCTAGTCTCTCATTGGTTCCCCCTCTTCCCGTTCATCCTCAGGACAAATTGCAACCTGTACGGAACAGGAGGTTAAAGGTGCTGATTCTCCAAGGAGGGAGATGGCTAGTAAATCGGCTGGAATGGCGAACCCGAGCAAAGGAGATGAGAAATGAGGTGCGTTTTAGAAACCTTTCCCGATCACACGGTGTACCATCTTCTGGGTTTCTCATGCCTGTTTTCGATGTAGGAAGATGCCCTTGAACCTGGAGATTTAGGACCCATGGGATGGGTACCATGCAGTATTACTTGAAAGGGTCTGCGTTGGCTCACCCAACCTCACCGAACCTCTCAGCCCCAAGAGTGTCCAACCTTATGTCTCAATCAGCTGTGGGTCTAGATATGGTCAATCCAGGTTGCATCACAGCCCCTGAAAGAATTTTGTAAGAATTTCTCTCTCTTTCACTGTCTTTGTTTCACGGGTTTTGAAAAGTAATTTATTTTTATAATGGGGTTTAGCTGCTTTTCACGGCTGTGTTTATGCTGCTTTACACCCCCTTGATTCCCTTACAGAGAGATATCAATACATAGGTTTGAAGATTCTTACTAGTCAGATATATTCTTGTGCGGTGAATAGGGGGTGTTGAGTCCAGTTCACTGAAAAAGGAATAGGTCTTGTCTCTTACATATTGGGTATATGGAACGGTATCTGAGCTAATTTGAAACCCTTGTTTTATGCATCACCCCACCTCACCTTTCCCGTTCAGCAGCCATAGTGTGTTTTCTAAACGTGTGACTCTGTTCTGTTTTGTAATTCAGTTCAAGTGTAGCGGTTTTTACATTCCCTCTATAAGTGATATCTTAGGATAAGTGTCTTTTTCTGTGTGACTTATTTCACTTAGAATCGTCGTACCTAAATCCACTCATCGTGCTGCTACTAGCCTTATGACGTTGATTTCATGGCTGAGTGATATTCCATTGTACAGGAGGACCACAACTACTTTATCCATTTTTCTCTTTCCTAGGATATTGAAGGTGTAATGAAGTGGGGGTTCTTGTCAACAGAGCAGCCCTAAACTTTGGGGTGCCTGTGTCTTGCTGATTTTTAGTTTTCCCAATTTATTCGGCCATGAGTGGAAGTGCCCTATGCTCTCCAAGCTGTGTTTTTTAGATGTTTCAGGACACACCGTACACTTCTCCAGAGTGGCTGTTGGCAATTTACATCCCACCCATCAGCGTAGCAAGGCTCCCATTTCTCCATGGCCGGTCCTGCATTTCTGGTTTGGACACTTTTTTCCGCATGGCCCTTTTGCCCGCTGGGAAGCGAGACTTCTTTGGAACGCTGATTGGCCTTTCCAGGTTGCTTGGTTGGCCAAAAAGGGCGTATGCGTTTTTTCCTGAATATATTCAGGAAAAAACGCATACGCCCTTTTTGGCCAAGGGCATCATTGTCCACGTTTTGCTGCTTTTCATGTGCTTTCAAGGCGATTCGAATCTACCTCCTGAAATCTGTTTCCTGCAATTCTGCCTTGCTTTCAAAGCCTCTTCGTTGCCTTCCCTTAATATATTTGTGGACGAGAGGTATCATTTAAAACTCTGCAGGTTTGTGAATTGCAGTGCCCCTGAGCTCCATTTTTCAACTCGCTTTTTTGGGAGCTGGCCGCAAAAGCGCAGGATTGCTTCAGGCCCTCTTCTGGTTCTGGGGGGCAGGCTGAGCTTGTGCTTAATTCTTCTTCCTGATGGGAAAATAGAGTGACCTGTGCCTGTTCCAACACCTAGAGCTAGTCTCTCATTGGTTCCCCCTCTTCCCGTTCATCCTCAGGACAAATTGCAACCTGTATGGAACAGGAGGTTAAAGGTGCTGATTCTCCAAGGAGGGAGATGGCTAGTAAATCGGCTGGAATGGCGAACCCGAGCAAAGGAGATGAGAAATGAGGTGCGTTTTAGAAACCTTTCCCGATCACACGGTGTACCATCTTCTGGGTTTCTCATGCCTGTTTTCGATGTAGGAAGATGCCCTTGAACCTGGAGATTTGGGACCCATGGGATGGGTACCATGCAGTACTACTTGAAAGGGTCTGCGTTGGCTCACCCAACCTCACCGAACCTCTCAGCCGCAAGAGTGTCCACCCTTATGTCTCAATCAGCTGTGGGTCTAGATATGGTCAATCCAGGTTGCATCACAGCCCCTGAACGAATTTTGTAAGAATTTCTCTCTCTTTCACTCTTTGTTTCACGGGTTTTGAAAAGTAATTTATTTTTATAATGGGGTTTAGCTGCTTTTCACGGCTGTGTTTATGCCGCTTTACACCCCCTTGGCTCACTTACAGAGAGAAATCAATACATAGGTTTGAAGATTCTTACTAGTCAGATATATTCTTCGGCGGTGAATAGGGGGTGTTGAGTCCAGTTCACTGAAAAAGGAATAGGTCTTGTCTCTTACATATTGGGTTTATGGAACGGTATCTGAGCTAATTTGAAACCCTTGTTTTATGCTTCACCCCACCTCACCTTTCCCGTTCAGCAGCCATAGTGTGTTTTCTAAACGTGTGACTCTGTTCTGTTTTGTAATTCAGTTCAAGTGTAGCGGTTTTTACATTCCCTCTCTAAGTGATATCTTATGATAAGTGTCTTTTTCTGTGTGACTTATTTCACTTAGAATCGTCGTACCTAAATCCACTCATCGTGCTGCTACTAGCCTTATGACGTGGATTTCATGGCTGAGTGATATTCCATTGTACAGGAGGACCACAACTTCTTTATCCATTTTTCTCTTTCCTAGGATATTTAAGGTGTAATGAAGTGGGGGTTCTTGTCAACAGAGCAGCCCTAAACTTTGGGGTGCCTGTGTCTTGCTGATTTTTAGTTTTCCCAATTTATACGCCCATGAGTGGAAGTGCCCTATGCTCTCCAAGCTGTGTTTTTTAGATGTTTCAGAACACACCGTACACTTCTCCAGCGTGGCTGTTGGCAATTTACATCCCACCCATCAGCGTAGCAAGGCTCCCATTTCTCCATGGCCGGTCCTGCATTTCTGGTTTGGACACTTTTTTCCGCATGGCCCTTTTGCCCGCTGGGAAGCGAGACTTCTTTGGAGCGCTGATTGGCCTTTCCAGGTTGCTTGGTTGGCCAAAAAGGGCGTATGTGTTTTTTCCTGAATATATTCAGGAAAAAACGCATACGCCCTTTTTGGCCAAGGGCATCATTGTCCACGTTTTGCCGCTTTTCATGTGCTTTCAAGGCGATTCGAATCTACCTCCTGAAATCTGTTTCCAGCAATTCTGCCTTGCTTTCAAAGCCTCTTCGTTGCCTTCCCTTAATATATTTGTGGACGAGAGGTATCATTTAAAACTCTGCAGGTTTGTGAATTACAGTGCCCCTGAGCTCCATTTTTCCAGTCGCTTTTTTAGGAGCTGGCCGCAAAAGCGCAGGATTGCTTCAGGCCCTCTTCTGGTTCTGGGGGGCAGGCTGAGCTTGTGCTTAATTCTTCTTCCTGATGGGAAAATAGAGTGACCTGTGCCTGTCCCAACACCTAGAGCTAGTCTCTCATTGGTTCCCCCTCTTCCCGTTCATCCTCAGGACAAATTGCAACCTGTACGGAACAGGAGGTTAAAGGTGCTGATTCTCCAAGGAGGGAGATGGCTAGTAAATCGGCTGGAATGGCGAACCCGAGCAAAGGAGATGAGAAATGAGGTGCGTTTTAGAAACCTTTCCCGATCACACGGTGTACCATCTTCTGGGTTTCTCATGCCTGTTTTCGATGTAGGAAGATGCCCTTGAACCTGGAGATTTGGGACCCATGGGATGGGTACCATGCAGTATTACTTGAAAGGGTCTGCGTTGGCTCACCCAACCTCACCGAACCTCTCAGCCCCAAGAGTGTCCACCCTTATGTCTCAATCAGCTGTGGGTCTAGATATGGTCAATCCAGGTTGCATCACAGCCCCTGAAAGAATTTTGTAAGAATTTCTCTCTTTTTCACTGTCTTTGTTTCACGGGTTTTGAAAAGTAATTTATTTTTATAATGGGGTTTAGCTGCTTTTCACGGCTGTGTTTATGCTGCTTTACACCCCCTTGATTCACTTACAGAGAGATATCAATACATAGGTTTGAAGATTCTTACTAGTCAGATATATTCTTGTGCGGTGAATAGGGGGTGTTGAGTCCAGTTCACTGAAAAAGGAATAGGTCTTGTCTCTTACATATTGGGTATATGGAACGGTATCTGAGCTAATTTGAAACCCTTGTTTTATGCATCACCCCACCTCACCTTTCCCGTTCAGCAGCCATAGTGTGTTTTCTAAACGTGTGACTCTGTTCTGTTTTGTAATTCAGTTCAAGTGTAGCGGTTTTTACATTCCCTCTCTAAGTGATATCTTAGGATAAGTGTCTTTTTCTGTGTGACTTATTTCACTTAGAATCGTCGTATCTAAATCCACTCATCGTGCTGTTACTAGCCTTATGACGTTGATTTCATGGCTGAGTGATATTCCATTGTACAGGAGGACCACAACTTCTTTATCCATATTTCTCTTTCCTAGGATATTTAAGGTGTAATGAAGTGGGGGTTCTTGTCAACAGAGCAGCCCTAAACTTTGGGGTGCCTGTGTCTTGCTGATTTTTAGTTTTCCCAATTTATACGCCCATGAGTGGAAGTGCCCTATGCTCTCCAAGCTGTGTTTTTTAGATGTTTCAGAACACACCGTACACTTCTCCAGCGTGGCTGTTGGCAATTTACATCCCACCCATCAGCGTAGCAAGGCTCCCATTTCTCCATGGCCGGTCCTGCATTTCTGGTTTGGACACTTTTTTCCGCATGGCCCTTTTGCCCGCTGGGAAGCGAGACTTCTTTGGAGCGCTGATTGGCCTTTCCAGGTTGCTTGGTTGGCCAAAAAGGGCGTATGCGTTTTTTCCTGCATATATTCAGGAAAAAACGCATACGCCCTTTTTGGCCAAGGGCATCATTGTCCACGTTTTGCCGCTTTTCATGTGCTTTCAAGGCGATTCGAATCTACCTCCTGAAATCTGTTTCCTGCAATTCTGCCTTGCTTTCAAAGCCTCTTCGTTGCCTTCCCTTAATATATTTGTGGACGAGAGGTATCATTTAAAACTCTGCAGGTTTGTGAATTGCAGTGCCCCTGAGCTCCATTTTTCAACTCGCTTTTTTGGGAGCTGGCCGCAAAAGCGCAGGATTGCTTCAGGCCCTCTTCTGGTTCTGGGGGGCAGGCTGAGCTTGTGCTTAATTCTTCTTCCTGATGGGAAAATAGAGTGACCTGTGCCTGTCCCAACACCTAGAGCTAGTCTCTCATTGGTTCCCCCTCTTCCCGTTCATCCTCAGGACAAATTGCAACCTGTATGGAACAGGAGGTTAAAGGTGCTGATTCTCCAAGGAGGGAGATGGCTAGTAAATCGGCTGGAATGGCGAACCCGAGCAAAGGAGATGAGAAATGAGGTGCGTTTTAGAAACCTTTCCCGATCACACGGTGTACCATCTTCTGGGTTTCTCATGCCTGTTTTCGATGTAGGAAGATGCCCTTGAACCTGGAGATTTGGGACCCATGGGATGGGTACCATGCAGTACTACTTGAAAGGGTCTGCGTTGGCTCACCCAACCTCACCGAACCTCTCAGCCCCAAGAGTGTCCACCCTTATGTCTCAATCAGCTGTGGGTCTAGATATGGTCAATCCAGGTTGCATCACAGCCCCTGAACGAATTTTGTAAGAATTTCTCTCTCTTTCACTGTCTTTGTTTCACGGGTTTTGAAAAGAAATTTATTTTTATAATGGGGTTTAGCTGCTTTTCACGGCTGTGTTTATGCCGATTTACACCCCCTTGACTCACTTACAGAGAGATATCAATACATAGGTTTGAAGATTCTTACTAGTCAGATATATTCTTGTGCGGTGAATAGGGGGTGTTGAGTCCAGTTCACTGAAAAAGGAATAGGTCTTGTCTCTTACATATTGGGTTTATGGAACGGTATCTGAGCTAATTTGAAACCCTTGTTTTATGCATCACCCCACCTCACCTTTCCCGTTCAGCAGCCATAGTGTGTTTCCTAAACGTGGGACTCTGTTCTGTTTTGCAATTCAGTTCAAGTGTAGCGGTTTTTACATTCCCTCTATAAGTGATATCTTAGGATAAGTGTCTTTTTCTGTGTGACTTATTTCACTTAGAATCGTCGTACCTAAATCCACTCATCGTGCTGCTACTAGCCTTATGACGTTGATTTCATGGCTGAGTGATATTCCATTGTACAGGAGGACCACAACTACTTTATCCATTTTTCTCTTTCCTAGGATATTGAAGGTGTAATGAAGTGGGGGTTCTTGTCAACAGAGCAGCCCTAAACTTTGGGGTGCCTGTGTCTTGCTGATTTTTAGTTTTCCCAATTTATACGGCCATGAGTGGAAGTGCCCTATGCTCTCCAAGCTGTGTTTTTTAGATGTTTCAGGACACACCGTACACTTCTCCAGCGTGGCTGTTGGCAATTTACATCCCACCCATCAGCGTAGCAAGGCTCCCATTTCTCCATGGCCGGTCCTGCATTTCTGGTTTGGACACTTTTTTCCGCATGGCCCTTTTGCCCGCTGGGAAGCGAGACTTCTTTGGAGCGCTGATTGGCCTTTCCAGGTTGCTTGGTTGGCCAAAAAGGGCGTATGCGTTTTTTCCTGAATATATTCAGGAAAAAACGCATACGCCCTTTTTGGCCAAGGGCATCATTGTCCACGTTTTGCCGCTTTTCATGTGCTTTCAAGGCGATTCGAATCTACCTCCTGAAATCTGTTTCCTGCAATTCTGCCTTGCTTTCAAAGCCTCTTCGTTGCCTTCCCTTAATATATTTGTGGACGAGAGGTATCATTTAAAACTCTGCAGGTTTGTGAATTGCAGTGCCCCTGAGCTCCATTTTTCAACTCGCTTTTTTGGGAGCTGGCCGCAAAAGCGCAGGATTGCTTCAGGCCCTCTTCTGGTTCTGGGGGGCAGGCTGAGCTTGTGCTTAATTCTTCTTCCTGATGGGAAAATAGAGTGACCTGTGCCTGTTCCAACACCTAGAGCTAGTCTCTCATTGGTTCCCCCTCTTCCCGTTCATTCTCAGGACAAATTGCAACCTGTATGGAACAGGAGGTTAAAGGTGCTGATTCTCCAAGGAGGGAGATGGCTAGTAAATCGGCTGGAATGGCGAACCCGAGCAAAGGAGATGAGAAATGAGGTGCGTTTTAGAAACCTTTCCCGATCACACGGTGTACCATCTTCTGGGTTTCTCATGCCTGTTTTCGATGTAGGAAGATGCCCTTGAACCTGGAGATTTGGGACCCATGGGATGGGTACCATGCAGTACTACTTGAAAGGGTCTGCGTTGGCTCACCCAACCTCACCGAACCTCTCAGCCGCAAGAGTGTCCACCCTTATGTCTCAATCAGCTGTGGGTCTAGATATGGTCAATCCAGGTTGCATCACAGCCCCTGAACGAATTTTGTAAGAATTTCTCTCTCTTTCACTCTTTGTTTCACGGGTTTTGAAAAGTAATTTATTTTTATAATGGGGTTTAGCTGCTTTTCACGGCTGTGTTTATGCCGCTTTACACCCCCTTGGCTCACTTACAGAGAGAAATCAATACATAGGTTTGAAGATTCTTACTAGTCAGATATATTCTTCGGCGGTGAATAGGGGGTGTTGAGTCCAGTTCACTGAAAAAGGAATAGGTCTTGTCTCTTACATATTGGGTTTATGGAACGGTATCTGAGCTAATTTGAAACCCTTGTTTTATGCTTCACCCCACCTCACCTTTCCCGTTCAGCAGCCATAGTGTGTTTTCTAAACGTGTGACTCTGTTCTGTTTTGTAATTCAGTTCAAGTGTAGCAGTTTTTACATTCCCTCTCTAAGTGATATCTTATGATAAGTGTCTTTTTCTGTGTGACTTATTTCACTTAGAATCGTCGTACCTAAATCCACTCATCGTGCTGCTACTAGCCTTATGACGTTGATTTCATGGCTGAGTGATATTCCATTGTACAGGAGGACCACAACTTCTTTATCCATTTTTCTCTTTCCTAGGATATTTAAGGTGTAATGAAGTGGGGGTTCTTGTCAACAGAGCAGCCCTAAACTTTGGGGTGCCTGTGTCTTGCTGATTTTTAGTTTTCCCAATTTATACGCCCATGAGTGGAAGTGCCCTATGCTCTCCAAGCTGTGTTTTTTAGATGTTTCAGAACACACCGTACACTTCTCCAGCGTGGCTGTTGGCAATTTACATCCCACCCATCAGCGTAGCAAGGCTCCCATTTCTCCATGGCCGGTCCTGCATTTCTGGTTTGGACACTTTTTTCCGCATGGCCCTTTTGCCCGCTGGGAAGCGAGACTTCTTTGGAGCGCTGATTGGCCTTTCCAGGTTGCTTGGTTGGCCAAAAAGGGCGTATGCGTTTTTTCCTGAATATATTCAGGAAAAAACGCATACGCCCTTTTTGGCCAAGGGCATCATTGTCCACGTTTTGCCGCTTTTCATGTGCTTTCAAGGCGATTCGAATCTACCTCCTGAAAACTGTTTCCTGCAATTCTGCCTTGCTTTCAAAGCCTCTTCGTTGCCTTCCCTTAATATATTTGTGGACGAGAGGTATCATTTAAAACTCTGCAGGTTTGTGAATTACAGTGCCCCTGAGCTCCATTTTTCCAGTCGCTTTTTTAGGAGCTGGCCGCAAAAGCGCAGGATTGCTTCAGGCCCTCTTCTGGTTCTGGGGGGCAGGCTGAGCTTGTGCTTAATTCTTCTTCCTGATGGGAAAATAGAGTGACCTGTGCCTGTCCCAACACCTAGAGCTAGTCTCTCATTGGTTCCCCCTCTTCCCGTTCATCCTCAGGACAAATTGCAACCTGTACGGAACAGGAGGTTAAAGGTGCTGATTCTCCAAGGAGGGAGATGGCTAGTAAATCGGCTGGAATGGCGAACCCGAGCAAAGGAGATGAGAAATGAGGTGCGTTTTAGAAACCTTTCCCGATCACACGGTGTACCATCTTCTGGGTTTCTCATGCCTGTTTTCGATGTAGGAAGATGCCCTTGAACCTGGAGATTTGGGACCCATGGGATGGGTACCATGCAGTATTACTTGAAAGGGTCTGCGTTGGCTCACCCAACCTCACCGAACCTCTCAGCCGCAAGAGTGTCCACCCTTATGTCTCAATCAGCTGTGGGTCTAGATATGGTCAATCCAGGTTGCATCACAGCCCCTGAAAGAATTTTGTAAGAATTTCTCTCTTTTTCACTGTCTTTGTTTCACGGGTTTTGAAAAGTAATTTATTTTTATAATGGGGTTTAGCTGCTTTTCACGGCTGTGTTTATGCTGCTTTACACCCCCTTGATTCACTTACAGAGAGATATCAATACATAGGTTTGAAGATTCTTACTAGTCAGATATATTCTTGTGCGGTGAATAGGGGGTGTTGAGTCCAGTTCACTGAAAAAGGAATAGGTCTTGTCTCTTACATATTGGGTATATGGAACGGTATCTGAGCTAATTTGAAACCCTTGTTTTATGCATCACCCCACCTCACCTTTCCCGTTCAGCAGCCATAGTGTGTTTTCTAAACGTGTGACTCTGTTCTGTTTTGTAATTCAGTTCAAGTGTAGCGGTTTTTACATTCCCTCTATAAGTGATATCTTAGGATAAGTGTCTTTTTCTGTGTGACTTATTTCACTTAGAATCGTCGTACCTAAATCCACTCATCGTGCTGCTACTAGCCTTATGACGTTGATTTCATGGCTGAGTGATATTCCATTGTACAGGAGGACCACAACTACTTTATCCATTTTTCTCTTTCCTAGGATATTGAAGGTGTAATGAAGTGGGGGTTCTTGTCAACAGAGCAGCCCTAAACTTTGGGGTGCCTGTGTCTTGCTGATTTTTAGTTTTCCCAATTTATACGGCCATGAGTGGAAGTGCCCTATGCTCTCCAAGCTGTGTTTTTTAGATGTTTCAGGACACACCGTACACTTCTCCAGAGTGGCTGTTGGCAATTTACATCCCACCCATCAGCGTAGCAAGGCTCCCATTTCTCCATGGCCGGTCCTGCATTTCTGGTTTGGACACTTTTTTCCGCATGGCCCTTTTGCCCGCTGGGAAGCGAGACTTCTTTGGAGCGCTGATTGGCCTTTCCAGGTTGCTTGGTTGGCCAAAAAGGGCGTATGCGTTTTTTCCTGAATATATTCAGGAAAAAACGCATACGCCCTTTTTGGCCAAGGGCATCATTGTCCACGTTTTGCCGCTTTTCATGTGCTTTCAAGGCGATTCGAATCTACCTCCTGAAATCTGTTTCCTGCCATTCTGCCTTGCTTTCAAAGCCTCTTCGTTGCCTTCCCTTAATATATTTGTGGACGAGAGGTATCATTTAAAACTCTGCAGGTTTGTGAATTGCAGTGCCCCTGAGCTCCATTTTTCAACTCGCTTTTTTGGGAGCTGGCCGCAAAAGCGCAGGATTGCTTCAGGCCCTCTTCTGGTTCTGGGGGGCAGGCTGAGCTTGTGCTTAATTCTTCTTCCTGATGGGAAAATAGAGTGACCTGTGCCTGTCCCAACACCTAGAGCTAGTCTCTCATTGGTTCCCCCTCTTCCCGTTCATCCTCAGGACAAATTGCAACCTGTATGGAACAGGAGGTTAAAGGTGCTGATTCTCCAAGGAGGGAGATGGCTAGTAAATCGGCTGGAATGGCGAACCCGAGCAAAGGAGATGAGAAATGAGGTGCGTTTTAGAAACCTTTCCCGATCACACGGTGTACCATCTTCTGGGTTTCTCATGCCTGTTTTCGATGTAGGAAGATGCCCTTGAACCTGGAGATTTGGGACCCATGGGATGGGTACCATGCAGTACTACTTGAAAGGGTCTGCGTTGGCTCACCCAACCTCACCGAACCTCTCAGCCGCAAGAGTGTCCACCCTTATGTCTCAATCAGCTGTGGGTCTAGATATGGTCAATCCAGGTTGCATCACAGCCCCTGAACGAATTTTGTAAGAATTTCTCTCTCTTTCACTCTTTGTTTCACGGGTTTTGAAAAGTAATTTATTTTTATAATGGGGTTTAGCTGCTTTTCACGGCTGTGTTTATGCCGCTTTACACCCCCTTGGCTCACTTACAGAGAGAAATCAATACATAGGTTTGAAGATTCTTACTAGTCAGATATATTCTTCGGCGGTGAATAGGGGGTGTTGAGTCCAGTTCACTGAAAAAGGAATAGGTCTTGTCTCTTACATATTGGGTTTATGGAACGGTATCTGAGCTAATTTGAAACCCTTGTTTTATGCTTCACCCCACCTCACCTTTCCCGTTCAGCAGCCATAGTGTGTTTTCTAAACGTGTGACTCTGTTCTGTTTTGTAATTCAGTTCAAGTGTAGCGGTTTTTACATTCCCTCTCTAAGTGATATCTTAGGATAAGTGTCTTTTTCTGTGTGACTTATTTCACTTAGAATCGTCGTACCTAAATCCACTCATCGTGCTGCTACTAGCCTTATGACGTTGATTTCATGGCTGAGTGATATTCCATTGTACAGGAGGACCACAACTTCTTTATCCATATTTCTCTTTCCTAGGATATTTAAGGTGTAATGAAGTGGGGGTTCTTGTCAACAGAGCAGCCCTAAACTTTGGGGTGCCTGTGTTTTGCTGATTTTTAGTTTTCCCAATTTATACGCCCATGAGTGGAAGTGCCCTATGCTCTCCAAGCTGTGTTTTTTAGATGTTTCAGAACACACCGTACACTACTCCAGCGTGGCTGTTGGCAATTTACATCCCACCCATCAGCGTAGCAAGGCTCCCATTTCTCCATGGCCGGTCCTGCATTTCTGGTTTGGACACTTTTTTCCGCATGGCCCTTTTGCCCGCTGGGAAGCGAGACTTCTTTGGAGCGCTGATTGGCCTTTCCAGGTTGCTTGGTTGGCCAAAAAGGGCGTATGTGTTTTTTCCTGAATATATTCAGGAAAAAACGCATACGCCCTTTTTGGCCAAGGGCATCATTGTCCACGTTTTGCCGCTTTTCATGTGCTTTCAAGGCGATTCGAATCTACCTCCTGAAATCTGTTTCCTGCAATTCTGCCTTGCTTTCAAAGCCTCTTCGTTGCCTTCCCTTAATATATTTGTGGACGAGAGGTATCATTTAAAACTCTGCAGGTTTGTGAATTGCAGTGCCCCTGAGCTCCATTTTTCAACTCGCTTTTTTGGGAGCTGGCCGCAAAAGCGCAGGATTGCTTCAGGCCCTCTTCTGGTTCTGGGGGGCAGGCTGAGCTTGTGCTTAATTCTTCTTCCTGATGGGAAAATAGAGTGACCTGTGCCTGTCCCAACACCTAGAGCTAGTCTCTCATTGGTTCCCCCTCTTCCCGTTCATCCTCAGGACAAATTGCAACCTGTATGGAACAGGAGGTTAAAGGTGCTGATTCTCCAAGGAGGGAGATGGCTAGTAAATCGGCTGGAATGGCGAACCCGAGCAAAGGAGATGAGAAATGAGGTGCGTTTTAGAAACCTTTCCCGATCACACGGTGTACCATCTTCTGGGTTTCTCATGCCTGTTTTCGATGTAGGAAGATGCCCTTGAACCTGGAGATTTGGGACCCATGGGATGGGTACCATGCAGTATTACTTGAAAGGGTCTGCGTTGGCTCACCCAACCTCACCGAACCTCTCAGCCCCAAGAGTGTCCACCCTTATGTCTCAATCAGCTGTGGGTCTAGATATGGTCAATCCAGGTTGCATCACAGCCCCTGAACGAATTTTGTAAGAATTTCTCTCTCTTTCACTGTCTTTGTTTCACGGGTTTTGAAAAGTAATTAATTTTTATAATGGGGTTTAGCTGCTTTTCACGGCTGTGTTTATGCCGCTTTACACCCCCTTGACTCACTTACAGAGAGATATCAATACATAGGTTTGAAGATTCTTACTAGTCAGATATATTCTTGTGCGGTGAATAGGGGGTGTTGAGTCCAGTTCACTGAAAAAGGAATAGGTCTTGTCTCTTACATATTGGGTTTATGGAACGGTATCGGAGCTAATTTGAAACCCTTGTTTTATGCATCACCCCACCTCACCTTGCCCGTTCAGCAGCCATAGTGTGTTTCCTAAACGTGTGACTCTGTTCTGTTTTGCAATTCAGTTCAAGTGTAGCGGTTTTTACATTCCCTCTAGAAGTGATATCTTAGGATAAGTGTCTTTTTCTGTGTGCCTTATTTCACTTAGAATCGTCGTACCTAAATCCACTCATCGTGCTGCTACTAGCCTTATGACGTTGATTTCATGGCTGAGTGATATTCCATTGTACAGGAGGACCACAACTTCTTTATCCATTTTTCTCTTTCCTAGGATATTTAAGGTGTAATGAAGTGGGGGTTCTTGTCAACAGAGCAGCCCTAAACTTTGGGGTGCCTGAGTCTTGCTGATTTTTAGTTTTCCCAATTTATACGCCCATGAGTGGAAGTGCCCTATGCTCTCCAAGCTGTGTTTTTTAGATGTTTCAGAACACACCGTACACTTCTCCAGCGTGGCTGTTGGCAATTTACATCCCACCCATCAGCGTAGCAAGGCTCCCATTTCTCCATGGCCGGTCCTGCATTTCTGGTTTGGACACTTTTTTCCGCATGGCCCTTTTGCCCGCTGGGAAGCGAGACTTCTTTGGAGCGCTGATTGGCCTTTCCAGGTTGCTTGGTTGGCCAAAAAGGGCGTATGCGTTTTTTCCTGAATATATTCAGGAAAAAACGCATACGCCCTTTTTGGCCAAGGGCATCATTGTCCACGTTTTGCCGCTTTTCATGTGCTTTCAAGGCGATTCGAATCTACCTCCTGAAATCTGTTTCCTGCAATTCTGCCTTGCTTTCAAAGCCTCTTCGTTGCCTTCCCTTAATATATTTGTGGACGAGAGGTATCATTTAAAACTCTGCAGGTTTGTGAATTGCAGTGCCCCTGAGCTCCATTTTTCAACTCGCTTTTTTGGGAGCTGGCCGCAAAAGCGCAGGATTGCTTCAGGCCCTCTTCTGGTTCTGGGGGGCAGGCTGAGCTTGTGCTTAATTCTTCTTCCTGATGGGAAAATAGAGTGACCTGTGCCTGTCCCAACACCTAGAGCTAGTCTCTCATTGGTTCCCCCTCTTCCCGTTCATCCTCAGGACAAATTGCAACCTGTATGGAACAGGAGGTTAAAGGTGCTGATTCTCCAAGGAGGGAGATGGCTAGTAAATCGGCTGGAATGGCGAACCCGAGCAAAGGAGATGAGAAATGAGGTGCGTTTTAGAAACCTTTCCCGATCACACGGTGTACCATCTTCTGGGTTTCTCATGCCTGTTTTCGATGTAGGAAGATGCCCTTGAACCTGGAGATTTGGGACCCATGGGATGGGTACCATGCAGTACTACTTGAAAGGGTCTGCGTTGGCTCACCCAACCTCACCGAACCTCTCAGCCCCAAGAGTGTCCACCCTTATGTCTCAATCAGCTGTGGGTCTAGATATGGTCAATCCAGGTTGCATCACAGCCCCTGAACGAATTTTGTAAGAATTTCTCTCTCTTTCACTGTCTTTGTTTCACGGGTTTTGAAAAGTAATTAATTTTTATAATGGGGTTTAGCTGCTTTTCACGGCTGTGTTTATGCCGCTTTACACCCCCTTGACTCACTTACAGAGAGATATCAATACATAGGTTTGAAGATTCTTACTAGTCAGATATATTCTTGTGCGGTGAATAGGGGGTGTTGAGTCCAGTTCACTGAAAAAGGAATAGGTCTTGTCTCTTACATATTGGGTTTATGGAACGGTATCGGAGCTAATTTGAAACCCTTGTTTTATGCATCACCCCACCTCACCTTGCCCGTTCAGCAGCCATAGTGTGTTTCCTAAACGTGTGACTCTGTTCTGTTTTGCAATTCAGTTCAAGTGTAGCGGTTTTTACATTCCCTCTAGAAGTGATATCTTAGGATAAGTGTCTTTTTCTGTGTGCCTTATTTCACTTAGAATCGTCGTACCTAAATCCACTCATCGTGCTGCTACTAGCCTTATGACGTTGATTTCATGGCTGAGTGATATTCCATTGTACAGGAGGACCACAACTTCTTTATCCATTTTTCTCTTTCCTAGGATATTTAAGGTGTAATGAAGTGGGGGTTCTTGTCAACAGAGCAGCCCTAAACTTTGGGGTGCCTGAGTCTTGCTGATTTTTAGTTTTCCCAATTTATACGCCCATGAGTGGAAGTGCCCTATGCTCTCCAAGCTGTGTTTTTTAGATGTTTCAGAACACACCGTACACTTCTCCAGCGTGGCTGTTGGCAATTTACATCCCACCCATCAGCGTAGCAAGGCTCCCATTTCTCCATGGCCGGTCCTGCATTTCTGGTTTGGACACTTTTTTCCGCATGGCCCTTTTGCCCGCTGGGAAGCGAGACTTCTTTGGAGCGCTGATTGGCCTTTCCAGGTTGCTTGGTTGGCCAAAAAGGGCGTATGCGTTTTTTCCTGAATATATTCAGGAAAAAACGCATACGCCCTTTTTGGCCAAGGGCATCATTGTCCACGTTTTGCCGCTTTTCATGTGCTTTCAAGGCGATTCGAATCTACCTCCTGAAATCTGTTTCCTGCAATTCTGCCTTGCTTTCAAAGCCTCTTCGTTGCCTTCCCTTAATATATTTGTGGACGAGAGGTATCATTTAAAACTCTGCAGGTTTGTGAATTGCAGTGCCCCTGAGCTCCATTTTTCAACTCGCTTTTTTGGGAGCTGGCCGCAAAAGCGCAGGATTGCTTCAGGCCCTCTTCTGGTTCTGGGGGGCAGGCTGAGCTTGTGCTTAATTCTTCTTCCTGATGGGAAAATAGAGTGACCTGTGCCTGTCCCAACACCTAGAGCTAGTCTCTCATTGGTTCCCCCTCTTCCCGTTCATCCTCAGGACAAATTGCAACCTGTATGGAACAGGAGGTTAAAGGTGCTGATTCTCCAAGGAGGGAGATGGCTAGTAAATCGGCTGGAATGGCGAACCCGAGCAAAGGAGATGAGAAATGAGGTGCGTTTTAGAAACCTTTCCCGATCACACGGTGTACCATCTTCTGGGTTTCTCATGCCTGTTTTCGATGTAGGAAGATGCCCTTGAACCTGGAGATTTGGGACCCATGGGATGGGTACCATGCAGTACTACTTGAAAGGGTCTGCGTTGGCTCACCCAACCTCACCGAACCTCTCAGCCCCAAGAGTGTCCACCCTTATGTCTCAATCAGCTGTGGGTCTAGATATGGTCAATCCAGGTTGCATCACAGCCCCTGAACGAATTTTGTAAGAATTTCTCTCTCTTTCACTGTCTTTGTTTCACGGGTTTTGAAAAGTAATTTATTTTTATAATGGGGTTTAGCTGCTTTTCACGGCTGTGTTTATGCCGCTTTACACCCCCTTGACTCACTTACAGAGAGATATCAATACATAGGTTTGAAGATTCTTACTAGTCAGATATATTCTTGTGCGGTGAATAGGGGGTGTTGAGTCCAGTTCACTGAAAAAGGAATAGGACTTGTCTCTTACATATTGGGTTTATGGAACGGTATCTGAGCTAATTTGAAACCCTTGTTTTATGCATCACCCCACCTCACCTTTCCCGTTCAGCAGCCATAGTGTGTTTCCTAAACGTGTGACTCTGTTCTGTTTTGCAATTCAGTTCAAGTGTAGCGGTTTTTACATTCCCTCTATAAGTGATATCTTAGGATAAGTGTCTTTTTCTGTGTGACTTATTTCACTTAGAATCGTCGTACCTAAATCCACTCATCGTGCTGCTACTAGCCTTATGACGTTGATTTCATGGCTGAGTGATATTCCATTGTACAGGAGGACCACAACTTCTTTATCCATTTTTCTCTTTCCTAGGATATTTAAGGTGTAATGAAGTGGGGGTTCTTGTCAACAGAGCAGCCCTAAACTTTGGGGTGCCTGTGTCTTGCTGATTTTTAGTTTTCCCAATTTATACGCCCATGAGTGGAAGTGCCCTATGCTCTCCAAGCTGTGTTTTTTAGATGTTTCAGGACACACCGTACACTTCTCCAGAGTGGCTGTTGGCAATTTACATCCCACCCATCAGCGTAGCAAGGCTCCCATTTCTCCATGGCCGGTCCTGCATTTCTGGTTTGGACACTTTTTTCCGCATGGCCCTTTTGCCCGCTGGGAAGCGAGACTTCTTTGGAGCGCTGATTGGCCTTTCCAGGTTGCTTGGTTGGCCAAAAAGGGCGTATGCGTTTTTTCCTGAATATATTCAGGAAAAAACGCATACGCCCTTTTTGGCCAAGGGCATCATTGTCCACGTTTTGCTGCTTTTCATGTGCTTTCAAGGCGATTCGAATCTACCTCCTGAAATCTGTTTCCTGCAATTCTGCCTTGCTTTCAAAGCCTCTTCGTTGCCTTCCCTTAATATATTTGTGGACGAGAGGTATCATTTAAAACTCTGCAGGTTTGTGAATTGCAGTGCCCCTGAGCTCCATTTTTCAACTCGCTTTTTTGGGAGCTGGCCGCAAAAGCGCAGGATTGCTTCAGGCCCTCTTCTGGTTCTGGGGGGCAGGCTGAGCTTGTGCTTAATTCTTCTTCCTGATGGGAAAATAGAGTGACCTGTGCCTGTCCCAACACCTAGAGCTAGTCTCTCATTGGTTCCCCCTCTTCCCGTTCATCCTCAGGACAAATTGCAACCTGTATGGAACAGGAGGTTAAAGGTGCTGATTCTCCAAGGAGGGAGATGGCTAGTAAATCGGCTGGAATGGCGAACCCGAGCAAAGGAGATGAGAAATGAGGTGCGTTTTAGAAACCTTTCCCGATCACACGGTGTACCATCTTCTGGGTTTCTCATGCATGTTTTCGATGTAGGAAGATGCCCTTGAACCTGGAGATTTGGGACCCATGGGATGGGTACCATGCAGTACTACTTGAAAGGGTCTGCGTTGGCTCACCCAACCTCACCGAACCTCTCAGCCCCAAGAGTGTCCACCCTTATGTCTCAATCAGCTGTGGGTCAAGATATGGTCAATCCAGGTGGCATCACAGCCCCTGAACGAATTTTGTAAGAATTTCTCTCTCTTTCACTCTTTGTTTCACGGGTTTTGAAAAGTAATTTATTTTTATAATGGGGTTTAGCTGCTTTTCACGGCTGTGTTTATGCCGCTTTACACCCCCTTGACTCACTTACAGAGAGATATCAATACATAGGTTTGAAGATTCTTACTAGTCAGATATATTCTTGGGCGGTGAATAGGGGGTGTTGAGTCCAGTTCACTGAAAAAGGAATAGGTCTTGTCTCTTACATATTGGGTTTATGGAACGGTATCTGAGCTAATTTGAAACCCTTGTTTTATGCATCACCCCACCTCACCTTTCCCTTTCAGCAGCCATAGTGTGTTTTCTAAACGTGTGACTCTGTTCTGTTTTGTAATTCAGTTCAAGTGTAGCGGTTTTTACATTCCCTCTCTAAGTGATATCTTACGATAAGTGTCTTTTTCTGTGTGACTTATTTCACTTAGAATCGTCGTACCTAAATCCACTCATCGTGCTGCTACTAGCCTTATGACGTTGATTTCATGGCTGAGTGATATTCCATTGTACCGGAGGACCACAACTTCTTTATCCATTTTTCTCTTTCCTAGGATATTGAAGGTGTAATGAAGTGGGGGTTCTTGTCAACAGAGCAGACCTAAACTTTGGGGTGCCTGTGTCTTGCTGATTTTTAGTTTTCCCAATTTATACGGCCATGAGTGGAAGTGCCCTATGCTCTCCAAGCTGTGTTTTTTAGATGTTTCAGGACACACCGTACACTTCTCCAGAGTGGCTGTTGGCAATTTACATCCCACCCATCAGCGTAGCAAGGCTCCCATTTCTCCATGGCCGGTCCTGCATTTCTGGTTTGGACACTTTTTTCCGCATGGCCCTTTTGCCCGCTGGGAAGCGAGACTTCTTTGGAGCGCTGATTGGCCTTTCCAGGTTGCTCGGTTGGCCAAAAAGGGCGTATGCGTTTTTTCCTGAATATATTCAGGAAAAAACGCATACGCCCTTTTTGGCCAAGGGCATCATTGTCCACGTTTTGCCGCTTTTCATGTGCTTTCAAGGCGATTCGAATCTACCTCCTGAAATCTGTTTCCTGCAATTCTGCCTTGCTTTCAAAGCCTCTTCGTTGCCTTCCCTTAATATATTTGTGGACGAGAGGTATCATTTAAAACTCTGCAGGTTTGTGAATTGCAGTGCCCCTGAGCTCCATTTTTCAACTCGCTTTTTTGGGAGCTGGCCGCAAAAGCGCAGGATTGCTTCAGGCCCTCTTCTGGTTCTGGGGGGCAGGCTGAGCTTGTGCTTAATTCTTCTTCCTGATGGGAAAATAGAGTGACCTGTGCCTGTCCCAACACCTAGAGCTAGTCTCTCATTGGTTCCCCCTCTTCCCGTTCATCCTCAGGACAAATTGCAACCTGTACGGAACAGGAGGTTAAAGGTGCTGATTCTCCAAGGAGGGAGATGGCTAGTAAATCGGCTGGAATGGCGAACCCGAGCAAAGGAGATGAGAAATGAGGTGCGTTTTAGAAACCTTTCCCGATCACACGGTGTACCATCTTCTGGGTTTCTCATGCCTGTTTTCGATGTAGGAAGATGCCCTTGAACCTGGAGATTTGGGACCCATGGGATGGGTACCATGCAGTACTACTTGAAAGGGTCTGCGTTGGCTCACCCAACCTCACCGAACCTCTCAGCCGCAAGAGTGTCCACCCTTATGTCTCAATCAGCTGTGGGTCTAGATATGGTCAATCCAGGTTGCATCACAGCCCCTGAACGAATTTTGTAAGAATTTCTCTCTCTTTCACTCTTTGTTTCACGGGTTTTGAAAAGTAATTTATTTTTATAATGGGGTTTAGCTGCTTTTCACGGCTGTGTTTATGCCGCTTTACACCCCCTTGGCTCACTTACAGAGAGAAATCAATACATAGGTTTGAAGATTCTTACTAGTCAGATATATTCTTCGGCGGTGAATAGGGGGTGTTGAGTCCAGTTCACTGAAAAAGGAATAGGTCTTGTCTCTTACATATTGGGTTTATGGAACGGTATCTGAGCTAATTTGAAACCCTTGTTTTATGCTTCACCCCACCTCACCTTTCCCGTTCAGCAGCCATAGTGTGTTTTCTAAACGTGTGACTCTGTTCTGTTTTGTAATTCAGTTCAAGTGTAGCAGTTTTTACATTCCCTCTCTAAGTGATATCTTATGATAAGTGTCTTTTTCTGTGTGACTTATTTCACTTAGAATCGTCGTACCTAAATCCACTCATCGTGCTGCTACTAGCCTTATGACGTTGATTTCATGGCTGAGTGATATTCCATTGTACAGGAGGACCACAACTTCTTTATCCATTTTTCTCTTTCCTAGGATATTTAAGGTGTAATGAAGTGGGGGTTCTTGTCAACAGAGCAGCCCTAAACTTTGGGGTGCCTGTGTCTTGCTGATTTTTAGTTTTCCCAATTTATACGCCCATGAGTGGAAGTGCCCTATGCTCTCCAAGCTGTGTTTTTTAGATGTTTCAGAACACACCGTACACTTCTCCAGCGTGGCTGTTGGCAATTTACATCCCACCCATCAGCGTAGCAAGGCTCCCATTTCTCCATGGCCGGTCCTGCATTTCTGGTTTGGACACTTTTTTCCGCATGGCCCTTTTGCCCGCTGGGAAGCGAGACTTCTTTGGAGCGCTGATTGGCCTTTCCAGGTTGCTTGGTTGGCCAAAAAGGGCGTATGCGTTTTTTCCTGAATATATTCAGGAAAAAACGCATACGCCCTTTTTGGCCAAGGGCATCATTGTCCACGTTTTGCCGCTTTTCATGTGCTTTCAAGGCGATTCGAATCTACCTCCTGAAATCTGTTTCCTGCCATTCTGCCTTGCTTTCAAAGCCTCTTCGTTGCCTTCCCTTAATATATTTGTGGACGAGAGGTATCATTTAAAACTCTGCAGGTTTGTGAATTGCAGTGCCCCTGAGCTCCATTTTTCAACTCGCTTTTTTGGGAGCTGGCCGCAAAAGCGCAGGATTGCTTCAGGCCCTCTTCTGGTTCTGGGGGGCAGGCTGAGCTTGTGCTTAATTCTTCTTCCTGATGGGAAAATAGAGTGACCTGTGCCTGTCCCAACACCTAGAGCTAGTCTCTGATTGGTTCCCCCTCTTCCCGTTCATCCTCAGGACAAATTGCAACCTGTATGGAACAGGAGGTTAAAGGTGCTGATTCTCCAAGGAGGGAGATGGCTAGTAAATCGGCTGGAATGGCGAACCCGAGCAAAGGAGATGAGAAATGAGGTGCGTTTTAGAAACCTTTCCCGATCACACGGTGTACCATCTTCTGGGTTTCTCATGCCTGTTTTCGATGTAGGAAGATGCCCTTGAACCTGGAGATTTGGGACCCATGGGATGGGTACCATGCAGTACTACTTGAAAGGGTCTGCGTTGGCTCACCCAACCTCACCGAACCTCTCAGCCGCAAGAGTGTCCACCCTTATGTCTCAATCAGCTGTGGGTCTAGATATGGTCAATCCAGGTTGCATCACAGCCCCTGAACGAATTTTGTAAGAATTTCTCTCTCTTTCACTCTTTGTTTCACGGGTTTTGAAAAGTAATTTATTTTTATAATGGGGTTTAGCTGCTTTTCACGGCTGTGTTTATGCCGCTTTACACCCCCTTGGCTCACTTACAGAGAGAAATCAATACATAGGTTTGAAGATTCTTACTAGTCAGATATATTCTTCGGCGGTGAATAGGGGGTGTTGAGTCCAGTTCACTGAAAAAGGAATAGGTCTTGTCTCTTACATATTGGGTTTATGGAACGGTATCTGAGCTAATTTGAAACCCTTGTTTTATGCTTCACCCCACCTCACCTTTCCCGTTCAGCAGCCATAGTGTGTTTTCTAAACGTGTGACTCTGTTCTGTTTTGTAATTCAGTTCAAGTGTAGCGGTTTTTACATTCCCTCTCTAAGTGATATCTTAGGATAAGTGTCTTTTTCTGTGTGACTTATTTCACTTAGAATCGTCGTACCTAAATCCACTCATCGTGCTGCTACTAGCCTTATGACGTTGATTTCATGGCTGAGTGATATTCCATTGTACAGGAGGACCACAACTTCTTTATCCATATTTCTCTTTCCTAGGATATTTAAGGTGTAATGAAGTGGGGGTTCTTGTCAACAGAGCAGCCCTAAACTTTGGGGTGCCTGTGTCTTGCTGATTTTTAGTTTTCCCAATTTATACGCCCATGAGTGGAAGTGCCCTATGCTCTCCAAGCTGTGTTTTTTAGATGTTTCAGAACACACCGTACACTACTCCAGCGTGGCTGTTGGCAATTTACATCCCACCCATCAGCGTAGCAAGGCTCCCATTTCTCCATGGCCGGTCCTGCATTTCTGGTTTGGACACTTTTTTCCGCATGGCCCTTTTGCCCGCTGGGAAGCGAGACTTCTTTGGAGCGCTGATTGGCCTTTCCAGGTTGCTTGGTTGGCCAAAAAGGGCGTATGTGTTTTTTCCTGAATATATTCAGGAAAAAACGCATACGCCCTTTTTGGCCAAGGGCATCATTGTCCACGTTTTGCCGCTTTTCATGTGCTTTCAAGGCGATTCGAATCTACCTCCTGAAATCTGTTTCCTGCAATTCTGCCTTGCTTTCAAAGCCTCTTCGTTGCCTTCCCTTAATATATTTGTGGACGAGAGGTATCATTTAAAACTCTGCAGGTTTGTGAATTGCAGTGCCCCTGAGCTCCATTTTTCAACTCGCTTTTTTGGGAGCTGGCCGCAAAAGCGCAGGATTGCTTCAGGCCCTCTTCTGGTTCTGGGGGGCAGGCTGAGCTTGTGCTTAATTCTTCTTCCTGATGGGAAAATAGAGTGACCTGTGCCTGTCCCAACACCTAGAGCTAGTCTCTCATTGGTTCCCCCTCTTCCCGTTCATCCTCAGGACAAATTGCAACCTGTATGGAACAGGAGGTTAAAGGTGCTGATTCTCCAAGGAGGGAGATGGCTAGTAAATCGGCTGGAATGGCGAACCCGAGCAAAGGAGATGAGAAATGAGGTGCGTTTTAGAAACCTTTCCCGATCACACGGTGTACCATCTTCTGGGTTTCTCATGCCTGTTTTCGATGTAGGAAGATGCCCTTGAACCTGGAGATTTGGGACCCATGGGATGGGTACCATGCAGTATTACTTGAAAGGGTCTGCGTTGGCTCACCCAACCTCACCGAACCTCTCAGCCCCAAGAGTGTCCACCCTTATGTCTCAATCAGCTGTGGGTCTAGATATGGTCAATCCAGGTTGCATCACAGCCCCTGAACGAATTTTGTAAGAATTTCTCTCTCTTTCACTGTCTTTGTTTCACGGGTTTTGAAAAGTAATTAATTTTTATAATGGGGTTTAGCTGCTTTTCACGGCTGTGTTTATGCCGCTTTACACCCCCTTGACTCACTTACAGAGAGATATCAATACATAGGTTTGAAGATTCTTACTAGTCAGATATATTCTTGTGCGGTGAATAGGGGGTGTTGAGTCCAGTTCACTGAAAAAGGAATAGGTCTTGTCTCTTACATATTGGGTTTATGGAACGGTATCGGAGCTAATTTGAAACCCTTGTTTTATGCATCACCCCACCTCACCTTGCCCGTTCAGCAGCCATAGTGTGTTTTCTAAACGTGTGACTCTGTTCTGTTTTGTAATTCAGTTCAAGTGTAGCGGTTTTTACATTCCCTCTCTAAGTGATATCTTATGATAAGTGTCTTTTTCTGTGTGACTTATTTCACTTAGAATCGTCGTATCTAAATCCACTCATCGTGCTGTTACTAGCCTTATGACGTTGATTTCATGGCTGAGTGATATTCCATTGTACAGGAGGACCACAACTTCTTTATCCATATTTCTCTTTCCTAGGATATTTAAGGTGTAATGAAGTGGGGGTTCTTGTCAACAGAGCAGCCCTAAACTTTGGGGTGCCTGTGTCTTGCTGATTTTTAGTTTTCCCAATTTATACGGCCATGAGTGGAAGTGCCCTATGCTCTCCAAGCTGTGTTTTTTAGATGTTTCAGAACACACCGTACACTTCTCCAGCGTGGCTGTTGGCAATTTACATCCCACCCATCAGCGTAGCAAGGCTCCCATTTCTCCATGGCCGGTCCTGCATTTCTGGTTTGGACACTTTTTTCCGCATGGCCCTTTTGCCCGCTGGGAAGCGAGACTTCTTTGGAGCGCTGATTGGCCTTTCCAGGTTGCTTGGTTGGCCAAAAAGGGCGTATGCGTTTTTTCCTGAATATATTCAGGAAAAAACGCATACGCCCTTTTTGGCCAAGGGCATCATTGTCCACGTTTTGCCGCTTTTCATGTGCTTTCAAGGCGATTCGAATCTACCTCCTGAAATCTGTTTCCTGCAATTCTGCCTTCCTTTCAAAGCCTCTTCGTTGCCTTCCCTTAATATATTTGTGGACGAGAGGTATCATTTAAAACTCTGCAGGTTTGTGAATTGCAGTGCCCCTGAGCTCCATTTTTCAACTCGCTTTTTTGGGAGCTGGCCGCAAAAGCGCAGGATTGCTTCAGGCCCTCTTCTGGTTCTGGGGGGCAGGCTGAGCTTGTGCTTAATTCTTCTTCCTGATGGGAAAATAGAGTGACCTGTGCCTGTCCCAACACCTAGAGCTAGTCTCTCATTGGTTCCCCCTCTTCCCGTTCATCCTCAGGACAAATTGCAACCTGTATGGAACAGGAGGTTAAAGGTGCTGATTCTCCAAGGAGGGAGATGGCTAGTAAATCGGCTGGAATGGCGAACCCGAGCAAAGGAGATGAGAAATGAGGTGCGTTTTAGAAACCTTTCCCGATCACACGGTGTACCATCTTCTGGGTTTCTCATGCCTGTTTTCGATGTAGGAAGATGCCCTTGAACCTGGAGATTTGGGACCCATGGGATGGGTACCATGCAGTACTACTTGAAAGGGTCTGCGTTGGCTCACCCAACCTCACCGAACCTCTCAGCCCCAAGAGTGTCCACCCTTATGTCTCAATCAGCTGTGGGTCTAGATATGGTCAATCCAGGTTGCATCACAGCCCCTGAACGAATTTTGTAAGAATTTCTCTCTCTTTCACTGTCTTTGTTTCACGGGTTTTGAAAAGTAATTTATTTTTATAATGGGGTTTAGCTGCTTTTCACGGCTGTGTTTATGCCGCTTTACACCCCCTTGACTCACTTACAGAGAGATATCAATACATAGGTTTGAAGATTCTTACTAGTCAGATATATTCTTGTGCGGTGAATAGGGGGTGTTGAGTCCAGTTCACTGAAAAAGGAATAGGACTTGTCTCTTACATATTGGGTTTATGGAACGGTATCTGAGCTAATTTGAAACCCTTGTTTTATGCATCACCCCACCTCACCTTTCCCGTTCAGCAGCCATAGTGTGTTTCCTAAACGTGTGACTCTGTTCTGTTTTGCAATTCAGTTCAAGTGTAGCGGTTTTTACATTCCCTCTCTAAGTGATATCTTAGGATAAGTGTCTTTTTCTGTGTGACTTATTTCACTTAGAATCGTCGTACCTAAATCCACTCATCGTGCTGCTACTAGCCTTATGACGTTGATTTCATGGCTGAGTGATATTCCATTGTACAGGAGGACCACAACTTCTTTATCCATTTTTCTCTTTCCTAGGATATTTAAGGTGCAATGAAGTGGGGGTTCTTGTCAACAGAGCAGCCCTAAACTTTGGGGTGCCTGTGTCTTGCTGATTTTTAGTTTTCCCAATTTATACGGCCATGAGTGGAAGTGCCCTATGCTCTCCAAGCTGTGTTTTTTAGATGTTTCAGGACACACCGTACACTTCTCCAGAGTGGCTGTTGGCAATTTACATCCCACCCATCAGCGTAGCAAGGCTCCCATTTCTCCATGGCCGGTCCTGCATTTCTGGTTTGGACACTTTTTTCCGCATGGCCCTTTTGCCCGCTGGGAAGCGAGACTTCTTTGGAGCGCTGATTAGCCTTTCCAGGTTGCTTGGTTGGCCAAAAAGGGCGTATGCGTTTTTTCCTGAATATATTCAGGAAAAAACGCATACGCCCTTTTTGGCCAAGGGCATCATTGTCCACGTTTTGCCGCTTTTCATATGCTTTCAAGGCGATTCGAATCTACCTCCTGAAATCTGTTTCCTGCAATTCTGCCTTGCTTTCAAAGCCTCTTCGTTGCCTTCCCTTAATATATTTGTGGACGAGAGGTATCATTTAAAACTCTGCAGGTTTGTGAATTGCAGTGCCCCTGAGCTCCATTTTTCAACTCGCTTTTTTGGGAGCTGGCCGCAAAAGCGCAGGATTGCTTCAGGCCCTCTTCTGGTTCTGGGGGGCAGGCTGAGCTTGTGCTTAATTCTTCTTCCTGATGGGAAAATAGAGTGACCTGTGCCTGTCCCAACACCTAGAGCTAGTCTCTCATTGGTTCCCCCTCTTCCCGTTCATCCTCAGGACAAATTGCAACCTGTATGGAACAGGAGGTTAAAGGTGCTGATTCTCCAAGGAGGGAGATGGCTAGTAAATCGGCTGGAATGGCGAACCCGAGCAAAGGAGATGAGAAATGAGGTGCGTTTTAGAAACCTTTCCCGATCACACGGTGTACCATCTTCTGGGTTTCTCATGCCTGTTTTCGATGTAGGAAGATGCCCTTGAACCTGGAGATTTGGGACCCATGGGATGGGTACCATGCAGTACTACTTGAAAGGGTCTGCGTTGGCTCACCCAACCTCACCGAACCTCTCAGCCGCAAGAGTGTCCACCCTTATGTCTCAATCAGCTGTGGGTCTAGATATGGTCAATCCAGGTTGCATCACAGCCCCTGAACGAATTTTGTAAGAATTTCTCTCTCTTTCACTCTTTGTTTCACGGGTTTTGAAAAGTAATTTATTTTTATAATGGGGTTTAGCTGCTTTTCACGGCTGTGTTTATGCCGCTTTACACCCCCTTGGCTCACTTACAGAGAGAAATCAATACATAGGTTTGAAGATTCTTACTAGTCAGATATATTCTTCGGCGGTGAATAGGGGGTGTTGAGTCCAGTTCACTGAAAAAGGAATAGGTCTTGTCTCTTACATATTGGGTTTATGGAACGGTATCTGAGCTAATTTGAAACCCTTGTTTTATGCTTCACCCCACCTCACCTTTCCCGTTCAGCAGCCATAGTGTGTTTTCTAAACGTGTGACTCTGTTCTGTTTTGTAATTCAGTTCAAGTGTAGCGGTTTTTACATTCCCTCTCTAAGTGATATCTTAGGATAAGTGTCTTTTTCTGTGTGACTTATTTCACTTAGAATCGTCGTACCTAAATCCACTCATCGTGCTGCTACTAGCCTTATGACGTTGATTTCATGGCTGAGTGATATTCCATTGTACAGGAGGACCACAACTTCTTTATCCATATTTCTCTTTCCTAGGATATTTAAGGTGTAATGAAGTGGGGGTTCTTGTCAACAGAGCAGCCCTAAACTTTGGGGTGCCTGTGTCTTGCTGATTTTTAGTTTTCCCAATTTATACGCCCATGAGTGGAAGTGCCCTATGCTCTCCAAGCTGTGTTTTTTAGATGTTTCAGAACACACCGTACACTACTCCAGCGTGGCTGTTGGCAATTTACATCCCACCCATCAGCGTAGCAAGGCTCCCATTTCTCCATGGCCGGTCCTGCATTTCTGGTTTGGACACTTTTTTCCGCATGGCCCTTTTGCCCGCTGGGAAGCGAGACTTCTTTGGAGCGCTGATTGGCCTTTCCAGGTTGCTTGGTTGGCCAAAAAGGGCGTATGTGTTTTTTCCTGAATATATTCAGGAAAAAACGCATACGCCCTTTTTGGCCAAGGGCATCATTGTCCACGTTTTGCCGCTTTTCATGTGCTTTCAAGGCGATTCGAATCTACCTCCTGAAATCTGTTTCCTGCAATTCTGCCTTGCTTTCAAAGCCTCTTCGTTGCCTTCCCTTAATATATTTGTGGACGAGAGGTATCATTTAAAACTCTGCAGGTTTGTGAATTGCAGTGCCCCTGAGCTCCATTTTTCAACTCGCTTTTTTGGGAGCTGGCCGCAAAAGCGCAGGATTGCTTCAGGCCCTCTTCTGGTTCTGGGGGGCAGGCTGAGCTTGTGCTTAATTCTTCTTCCTGATGGGAAAATAGAGTGACCTGTGCCTGTCCCAACACCTAGAGCTAGTCTCTCATTGGTTCCCCCTCTTCCCGTTCATCCTCAGGACAAATTGCAACCTGTATGGAACAGGAGGTTAAAGGTGCTGATTCTCCAAGGAGGGAGATGGCTAGTAAATCGGCTGGAATGGCGAACCCGAGCAAAGGAGATGAGAAATGAGGTGCGTTTTAGAAACCTTTCCCGATCACACGGTGTACCATCTTCTGGGTTTCTCATGCCTGTTTTCGATGTAGGAAGATGCCCTTGAACCTGGAGATTTGGGACCCATGGGATGGGTACCATGCAGTATTACTTGAAAGGGTCTGCGTTGGCTCACCCAACCTCACCGAACCTCTCAGCCCCAAGAGTGTCCACCCTTATGTCTCAATCAGCTGTGGGTCTAGATATGGTCAATCCAGGTTGCATCACAGCCCCTGAACGAATTTTGTAAGAATTTCTCTCTCTTTCACTGTCTTTGTTTCACGGGTTTTGAAAAGTAATTAATTTTTATAATGGGGTTTAGCTGCTTTTCACGGCTGTGTTTATGCCGCTTTACACCCCCTTGACTCACTTACAGAGAGATATCAATACATAGGTTTGAAGATTCTTACTAGTCAGATATATTCTTGTGCGGTGAATAGGGGGTGTTGAGTCCAGTTCACTGAAAAAGGAATAGGTCTTGTCTCTTACATATTGGGTTTATGGAACGGTATCGGAGCTAATTTGAAACCCTTGTTTTATGCATCACCCCACCTCACCTTGCCCGTTCAGCAGCCATAGTGTGTTTTCTAAACGTGTGACTCTGTTCTGTTTTGTAATTCAGTTCAAGTGTAGCGGTTTTTACATTCCCTCTCTAAGTGATATCTTATGATAAGTGTCTTTTTCTGTGTGACTTATTTCACTTAGAATCGTCGTATCTAAATCCACTCATCGTGCTGTTACTAGCCTTATGACGTTGATTTCATGGCTGAGTGATATTCCATTGTACAGGAGGACCACAACTTCTTTATCCATATTTCTCTTTCCTAGGATATTTAAGGTGTAATGAAGTGGGGGTTCTTGTCAACAGAGCAGCCCTAAACTTTGGGGTGCCTGTGTCTTGCTGATTTTTAGTTTTCCCAATTTATACGGCCATGAGTGGAAGTGCCCTATGCTCTCCAAGCTGTGTTTTTTAGATGTTTCAGAACACACCGTACACTTCTCCAGCGTGGCTGTTGGCAATTTACATCCCACCCATCAGCGTAGCAAGGCTCCCATTTCTCCATGGCCGGTCCTGCATTTCTGGTTTGGACACTTTTTTCCGCATGGCCCTTTTGCCCGCTGGGAAGCGAGACTTCTTTGGAGCGCTGATTGGCCTTTCCAGGTTGCTTGGTTGGCCAAAAAGGGCGTATGCGTTTTTTCCTGAATATATTCAGGAAAAAACGCATACGCCCTTTTTGGCCAAGGGCATCATTGTCCACGTTTTGCCGCTTTTCATGTGCTTTCAAGGCGATTCGAATCTACCTCCTGAAATCTGTTTCCTGCAATTCTGCCTTCCTTTCAAAGCCTCTTCGTTGCCTTCCCTTAATATATTTGTGGACGAGAGGTATCATTTAAAACTCTGCAGGTTTGTGAATTGCAGTGCCCCTGAGCTCCATTTTTCAACTCGCTTTTTTGGGAGCTGGCCGCAAAAGCGCAGGATTGCTTCAGGCCCTCTTCTGGTTCTGGGGGGCAGGCTGAGCTTGTGCTTAATTCTTCTTCCTGATGGGAAAATAGAGTGACCTGTGCCTGTCCCAACACCTAGAGCTAGTCTCTCATTGGTTCCCCCTCTTCCCGTTCATCCTCAGGACAAATTGCAACCTGTATGGAACAGGAGGTTAAAGGTGCTGATTCTCCAAGGAGGGAGATGGCTAGTAAATCGGCTGGAATGGCGAACCCGAGCAAAGGAGATGAGAAATGAGGTGCGTTTTAGAAACCTTTCCCGATCACACGGTGTACCATCTTCTGGGTTTCTCATGCCTGTTTTCGATGTAGGAAGATGCCCTTGAACCTGGAGATTTGGGACCCATGGGATGGGTACCATGCAGTACTACTTGAAAGGGTCTGCGTTGGCTCACCCAACCTCACCGAACCTCTCAGCCCCAAGAGTGTCCACCCTTATGTCTCAATCAGCTGTGGGTCTAGATATGGTCAATCCAGGTTGCATCACAGCCCCTGAACGAATTTTGTAAGAATTTCTCTCTCTTTCACTGTCTTTGTTTCACGGGTTTTGAAAAGTAATTTATTTTTATAATGGGGTTTAGCTGCTTTTCACGGCTGTGTTTATGCCGCTTTACACCCCCTTGACTCACTTACAGAGAGATATCAATACATAGGTTTGAAGATTCTTACTAGTCAGATATATTCTTGTGCGGTGAATAGGGGGTGTTGAGTCCAGTTCACTGAAAAAGGAATAGGACTTGTCTCTTACATATTGGGTTTATGGAACGGTATCTGAGCTAATTTGAAACCCTTGTTTTATGCATCACCCCACCTCACCTTTCCCGTTCAGCAGCCATAGTGTGTTTCCTAAACGTGTGACTCTGTTCTGTTTTGCAATTCAGTTCAAGTGTAGCGGTTTTTACATTCCCTCTCTAAGTGATATCTTAGGATAAGTGTCTTTTTCTGTGTGACTTATTTCACTTAGAATCGTCGTACCTAAATCCACTCATCGTGCTGCTACTAGCCTTATGACGTTGATTTCATGGCTGAGTGATATTCCATTGTACAGGAGGACCACAACTTCTTTATCCATTTTTCTCTTTCCTAGGATATTTAAGGTGCAATGAAGTGGGGGTTCTTGTCAACAGAGCAGCCCTAAACTTTGGGGTGCCTGTGTCTTGCTGATTTTTAGTTTTCCCAATTTATACGGCCATGAGTGGAAGTGCCCTATGCTCTCCAAGCTGTGTTTTTTAGATGTTTCAGGACACACCGTACACTTCTCCAGAGTGGCTGTTGGCAATTTACATCCCACCCATCAGCGTAGCAAGGCTCCCATTTCTCCATGGCCGGTCCTGCATTTCTGGTTTGGACACTTTTTTCCGCATGGCCCTTTTGCCCGCTGGGAAGCGAGACTTCTTTGGAGCGCTGATTAGCCTTTCCAGGTTGCTTGGTTGGCCAAAAAGGGCGTATGCGTTTTTTCCTGAATATATTCAGGAAAAAACGCATACGCCCTTTTTGGCCAAGGGCATCATTGTCCACGTTTTGCCGCTTTTCATGTGCTTTCAAGGCGATTCGAATCTACCTCCTGAAATCTGTTTCCTGCAATTCTGCCTTGCTTTCAAAGCCTCTTCGTTGCCTTCCCTTAATATATTTGTGGACGAGAGGTATCATTTAAAACTCTGCAGGTTTGTGAATTGCAGTGCCCCTGAGCTCCATTTTTCAACTCGCTTTTTTGGGAGCTGGCCGCAAAAGCGCAGGATTGCTTCAGGCCCTCTTCTGGTTCTGGGGGGCAGGCTGAGCTTGTGCTTAATTCTTCTTCCTGATGGGAAAATAGAGTGACCTGTGCCTGTCCCAACACCTAGAGCTAGTCTCTCATTGGTTCCCCCTCTTCCCGTTCATCCTCAGGACAAATTGCAACCTGTATGGAACAGGAGGTTAAAGGTGCTGATTCTCCAAGGAGGGAGATGGCTAGTAAATCGGCTGGAATGGCGAACCCGAGCAAAGGAGATGAGAAATGAGGTGCGTTTTAGAAACCTTTCCCGATCACACGGTGTACCATCTTCTGGGTTTCTCATGCATGTTTTCGATGTAGGAAGATGCCCTTGAACCTGGAGATTTGGGACCCATGGGATGGGTACCATGCAGTACTACTTGAAAGGGTCTGCGTTGGCTCACCCAACCTCACCGAACCTCTCAGCCCCAAGAGTGTCCACCCTTATGTCTCAATCAGCTGTGGGTCTAGATATGGTCAATCCAGGTGGCATCACAGCCCCTGAACGAATTTTGTAAGAATTTCTCTCTCTTTCACTCTTTGTTTCACGGGTTTTGAAAAGTAATTTATTTTTATAATGGGGTTTAGCTGCTTTTCACGGCTGTGTTTATGCCGCTTTACACCCCCTTGACTCACTTACAGAGAGATATCAATACATAGGTTTGAAGATTCTTACTAGTCAGATATATTCTTCGGCGGTGAATAGGGGGTGTTGAGTCCAGTTCACTGAAAAAGGAATAGGTCTTGTCTCTTACATATTGGGTTTATGGAACGGTATCTGAGCTAATTTGAAACCCTTGTTTTATGCTTCACCCCACCTCACCTTTCCCGTTCAGCAGCCATAGTGTGTTTTCTAAACGTGTGACTCTGTTCTGTTTTGTAATTCAGTTCAAGTGTAGCGGTTTTTACATTCCCTCTCTAAGTGATATCTTAGGATAAGTGTCTTTTTCTGTGTGACTTATTTCACTTAGAATCGTCGTACCTAAATCCACTCATCGTGCTGCTACTAGCCTTATGACGTTGATTTCATGGCTGAGTGATATTCCATTGTACAGGAGGACCACAACTTCTTTATCCATATTTCTCTTTCCTAGGATATTTAAGGTGTAATGAAGTGGGGGTTCTTGTCAACAGAGCAGCCCTAAACTTTGGGGTGCCTGTGTCTTGCTGATTTTTAGTTTTCCCAATTTATACGCCCATGAGTGGAAGTGCCCTATGCTCTCCAAGCTGTGTTTTTTAGATGTTTCAGAACACACCGTACACTACTCCAGCGTGGCTGTTGGCAATTTACATCCCACCCATCAGCGTAGCAAGGCTCCCATTTCTCCATGGCCGGTCCTGCATTTCTGGTTTGGACACTTTTTTCCGCATGGCCCTTTTGCCCGCTGGGAAGCGAGACTTCTTTGGAGCGCTGATTGGCCTTTCCAGGTTGCTTGGTTGGCCAAAAAGGGCGTATGTGTTTTTTCCTGAATATATTCAGGAAAAAACGCATACGCCCTTTTTGGCCAAGGGCATCATTGTCCACGTTTTGCCGCTTTTCATGTGCTTTCAAGGCGATTCGAATCTACCTCCTGAAATCTGTTTCCTGCAATTCTGCCTTGCTTTCAAAGCCTCTTCGTTGCCTTCCCTTAATATATTTGTGGACGAGAGGTATCATTTAAAACTCTGCAGGTTTGTGAATTGCAGTGCCCCTGAGCTCCATTTTTCAACTCGCTTTTTTGGGAGCTGGCCGCAAAAGCGCAGGATTGCTTCAGGCCCTCTTCTGGTTCTGGGGGGCAGGCTGAGCTTGTGCTTAATTCTTCTTCCTGATGGGAAAATAGAGTGACCTGTGCCTGTCCCAACACCTAGAGCTAGTCTCTCATTGGTTCCCCCTCTTCCCGTTCATCCTCAGGACAAATTGCAACCTGTATGGAACAGGAGGTTAAAGGTGCTGATTCTCCAAGGAGGGAGATGGCTAGTAAATCGGCTGGAATGGCGAACCCGAGCAAAGGAGATGAGAAATGAGGTGCGTTTTAGAAACCTTTCCCGATCACACGGTGTACCATCTTCTGGGTTTCTCATGCCTGTTTTCGATGTAGGAAGATGCCCTTGAACCTGGAGATTTGGGACCCATGGGATGGGTACCATGCAGTATTACTTGAAAGGGTCTGCGTTGGCTCACCCAACCTCACCGAACCTCTCAGCCCCAAGAGTGTCCACCCTTATGTCTCAATCAGCTGTGGGTCTAGATATGGTCAATCCAGGTTGCATCACAGCCCCTGAACGAATTTTGTAAGAATTTCTCTCTCTTTCACTGTCTTTGTTTCACGGGTTTTGAAAAGTAATTAATTTTTATAATGGGGTTTAGCTGCTTTTCACGGCTGTGTTTATGCCGCTTTACACCCCCTTGACTCACTTACAGAGAGATATCAATACATAGGTTTGAAGATTCTTACTAGTCAGATATATTCTTGTGCGGTGAATAGGGGGTGTTGAGTCCAGTTCACTGAAAAAGGAATAGGTCTTGTCTCTTACATATTGGGTTTATGGAACGGTATCGGAGCTAATTTGAAACCCTTGTTTTATGCATCACCCCACCTCACCTTGCCCGTTCAGCAGCCATAGTGTGTTTTCTAAACGTGTGACTCTGTTCTGTTTTGTAATTCAGTTCAAGTGTAGCGGTTTTTACATTCCCTCTCTAAGTGATATCTTATGATAAGTGTCTTTTTCTGTGTGACTTATTTCACTTAGAATCGTCGTATCTAAATCCACTCATCGTGCTGTTACTAGCCTTATGACGTTGATTTCATGGCTGAGTGATATTCCATTGTACAGGAGGACCACAACTTCTTTATCCATATTTCTCTTTCCTAGGATATTTAAGGTGTAATGAAGTGGGGGTTCTTGTCAACAGAGCAGCCCTAAACTTTGGGGTGCCTGTGTCTTGCTGATTTTTAGTTTTCCCAATTTATACGGCCATGAGTGGAAGTGCCCTATGCTCTCCAAGCTGTGTTTTTTAGATGTTTCAGAACACACCGTACACTTCTCCAGCGTGGCTGTTGGCAATTTACATCCCACCCATCAGCGTAGCAAGGCTCCCATTTCTCCATGGCCGGTCCTGCATTTCTGGTTTGGACACTTTTTTCCGCATGGCCCTTTTGCCCGCTGGGAAGCGAGACTTCTTTGGAGCGCTGATTGGCCTTTCCAGGTTGCTTGGTTGGCCAAAAAGGGCGTATGCGTTTTTTCCTGAATATATTCAGGAAAAAACGCATACGCCCTTTTTGGCCAAGGGCATCATTGTCCACGTTTTGCCGCTTTTCATGTGCTTTCAAGGCGATTCGAATCTACCTCCTGAAATCTGTTTCCTGCAATTCTGCCTTCCTTTCAAAGCCTCTTCGTTGCCTTCCCTTAATATATTTGTGGACGAGAGGTATCATTTAAAACTCTGCAGGTTTGTGAATTGCAGTGCCCCTGAGCTCCATTTTTCAACTCGCTTTTTTGGGAGCTGGCCGCAAAAGCGCAGGATTGCTTCAGGCCCTCTTCTGGTTCTGGGGGGCAGGCTGAGCTTGTGCTTAATTCTTCTTCCTGATGGGAAAATAGAGTGACCTGTGCCTGTCCCAACACCTAGAGCTAGTCTCTCATTGGTTCCCCCTCTTCCCGTTCATCCTCAGGACAAATTGCAACCTGTATGGAACAGGAGGTTAAAGGTGCTGATTCTCCAAGGAGGGAGATGGCTAGTAAATCGGCTGGAATGGCGAACCCGAGCAAAGGAGATGAGAAATGAGGTGCGTTTTAGAAACCTTTCCCGATCACACGGTGTACCATCTTCTGGGTTTCTCATGCCTGTTTTCGATGTAGGAAGATGCCCTTGAACCTGGAGATTTGGGACCCATGGGATGGGTACCATGCAGTACTACTTGAAAGGGTCTGCGTTGGCTCACCCAACCTCACCGAACCTCTCAGCCCCAAGAGTGTCCACCCTTATGTCTCAATCAGCTGTGGGTCTAGATATGGTCAATCCAGGTTGCATCACAGCCCCTGAACGAATTTTGTAAGAATTTCTCTCTCTTTCACTGTCTTTGTTTCACGGGTTTTGAAAAGTAATTTATTTTTATAATGGGGTTTAGCTGCTTTTCACGGCTGTGTTTATGCCGCTTTACACCCCCTTGACTCACTTACAGAGAGATATCAATACATAGGTTTGAAGATTCTTACTAGTCAGATATATTCTTGTGCGGTGAATAGGGGGTGTTGAGTCCAGTTCACTGAAAAAGGAATAGGACTTGTCTCTTACATATTGGGTTTATGGAACGGTATCTGAGCTAATTTGAAACCCTTGTTTTATGCATCACCCCACCTCACCTTTCCCGTTCAGCAGCCATAGTGTGTTTCCTAAACGTGTGACTCTGTTCTGTTTTGCAATTCAGTTCAAGTGTAGCGGTTTTTACATTCCCTCTCTAAGTGATATCTTAGGATAAGTGTCTTTTTCTGTGTGACTTATTTCACTTAGAATCGTCGTACCTAAATCCACTCATCGTGCTGCTACTAGCCTTATGACGTTGATTTCATGGCTGAGTGATATTCCATTGTACAGGAGGACCACAACTTCTTTATCCATTTTTCTCTTTCCTAGGATATTTAAGGTGCAATGAAGTGGGGGTTCTTGTCAACAGAGCAGCCCTAAACTTTGGGGTGCCTGTGTCTTGCTGATTTTTAGTTTTCCCAATTTATACGGCCATGAGTGGAAGTGCCCTATGCTCTCCAAGCTGTGTTTTTTAGATGTTTCAGGACACACCGTACACTTCTCCAGAGTGGCTGTTGGCAATTTACATCCCACCCATCAGCGTAGCAAGGCTCCCATTTCTCCATGGCCGGTCCTGCATTTCTGGTTTGGACACTTTTTTCCGCATGGCCCTTTTGCCCGCTGGGAAGCGAGACTTCTTTGGAGCGCTGATTAGCCTTTCCAGGTTGCTTGGTTGGCCAAAAAGGGCGTATGCGTTTTTTCCTGAATATATTCAGGAAAAAACGCATACGCCCTTTTTGGCCAAGGGCATCATTGTCCACGTTTTGCCGCTTTTCATGTGCTTTCAAGGCGATTCGAATCTACCTCCTGAAATCTGTTTCCTGCAATTCTGCCTTGCTTTCAAAGCCTCTTCGTTGCCTTCCCTTAATATATTTGTGGACGAGAGGTATCATTTAAAACTCTACAGGTTTGTGAATTGCAGTGCCCCTGAGCTCCATTTTTCAACTCGCTTTTTTGGGAGCTGGCCGCAAAAGCGCAGGATTGCTTCAGGCCCTCTTCTGGTTCTGGGGGGCAGGCTGAGCTTGTGCTTAATTCTTCTTCCTGATGGGAAAATAGAGTGACCTGTGCCTGTCCCAACACCTAGAGCTAGTCTCTCATTGGTTCCCCCTCTTCCCGTTCATCCTCAGGACAAATTGCAACCTGTATGGAACAGGAGGTTAAAGGTGCTGATTCTCCAAGGAGGGAGATGGCTAGTAAATCGGCTGGAATGGCGAACCCGAGCAAAGGAGATGAGAAATGAGGTGCGTTTTAGAAACCTTTCCCGATCACACGGTGTACCATCTTCTGGGTTTCTCATGCATGTTTTCGATGTAGGAAGATGCCCTTGAACCTGGAGATTTGGGACCCATGGGATGGGTACCATGCAGTACTACTTGAAAGGGTCTGCGTTGGCTCACCCAACCTCACCGAACCTCTCAGCCCCAAGAGTGTCCACCCTTATGTCTCAATCAGCTGTGGGTCTAGATATGGTCAATCCAGGTGGCATCACAGCCCCTGAACGAATTTTGTAAGAATTTCTCTCTCTTTCACTCTTTGTTTCACGGGTTTTGAAAAGTAATTTATTTTTATAATGGGGTTTAGCTGCTTTTCACGGCTGTGTTTATGCCGCTTTACACCCCCTTGACTCACTTACAGAGAGATATCAATACATAGGTTTGAAGATTCTTACTAGTCAGATATATTCTTGGGCGGTGAATAGGGGGTGTTGAGTCCAGTTCACTGAAAAAGGAATAGGTCTTGTCTCTTACATATTGGGTTTATGGAACGGTATCTGAGCTAATTTGAAACCCTTGTTTTATGCATCACCCCACCTCACCTTTCCCTTTCAGCAGCCATAGTGTGTTTTCTAAACGTGTGACTCTGTTCTGTTTTGTAATTCAGTTCAAGTGTAGCGGTTTTTACATTCCCTCTCTAAGTGATATCTTACGATAAGTGTCTTTTTCTGTGTGACTTATTTCACTTAGAATCGTCGTACCTAAATCCACTCATCGTGCTGCTACTAGCCTTATGACGTTGATTTCATGGCTGAGTGATATTCCATTGTACCGGAGGACCACAACTTCTTTATCCATTTTTCTCTTTCCTAGGATATTGAAGGTGTAATGAAGTGGGGGTTCTTGTCAACAGAGCAGACCTAAACTTTGGGGTGCCTGTGTCTTGCTGATTTTTAGTTTTCCCAATTTATACGGCCATGAGTGGAAGTGCCCTATGCTCTCCAAGCTGTGTTTTTTAGATGTTTCAGGACACACCGTACACTTCTCCAGAGTGGCTGTTGGCAATTTACATCCCACCCATCAGCGTAGCAAGGCTCCCATTTCTCCATGGCCGGTTCTGCATTTCTGGTTTGGACACTTTTTTCCGCATGGCCCTTTTGCCCGCTGGGAAGCGAGACTTCTTTGGAGCGCTGATTGGCCTTTCCAGGTTGCTCGGTTGGCCAAAAAGGGCGTATGCGTTTTTTCCTGAATATATTCAGGAAAAAACGCATACGCCCTTTTTGGCCAAGGGCATCATTGTCCACGTTTTGCCGCTTTTCATGTGCTTTCAAGGCGATTCGAATCTACCTCCTGAAATCTGTTTCCTGCAATTCTGCCTTGCTTTCAAAGCCTCTTCGTTGCCTTCCCTTAATATATTTGTGGACGAGAGGTATCATTTAAAACTCTGCAGGTTTGTGAATTGCAGTGCCCCTGAGCTCCATTTTTCAACTCGCTTTTTTGGGAGCTGGCCGCAAAAGCGCAGGATTGCTTCAGGCCCTCTTCTGGTTCTGGGGGGCAGGCTGAGCTTGTGCTTAATTCTTCTTCCTGATGGGAAAATAGAGTGACCTGTGCCTGTCCCAACACCTAGAGCTAGTCTCTCATTGGTTCCCCCTCTTCCCGTTCATCCTCAGGACAAATTGCAACCTGTATGGAACAGGAGGTTAAAGGTGCTGATTCTCCAAGGAGGGAGATGGCTAGTAAATCGGCTGGAATGGCGAACCCGAGCAAAGGAGATGAGAAATGAGGTGCGTTTTAGAAACCTTTCCCGATCACACGGTGTACCATCTTCTGGGTTTCTCATGCCTGTTTTCGATGTAGGAAGATGCCCTTGAACCTGGAGATTTGGGACCCATGGGATGGGTACCATGCAGTACTACTTGAAAGGGTCTGCGTTGGCTCACCCAACCTCACCGAACCTCTCAGCCCCAAGAGTGTCCACCCTTATGTCTCAATCAGCTGTGGGTCTAGATATGGTCAATCCAGGTTGCATCACAGCCCCTGAATGAATTTTGTAAGAATTTCTCTCTCTTTCACTGTCTTTGTTTCACGGGTTTTGAAAAGTAATTTATTTTTATAATGGGGTTTAGCTGCTTTTCACGGCTGTGTTTATGCCACTTTACACCCCCTTGACTCAGATACAGAGAGATATCAATACATAGGTTTTAAGATTCTTACTAGTCAGATATATTCTTGTGCGGTGAATAGGGGGTGTTGAGTCCAGTTCACTGAAAAAGGAATAGGTCTTGTCTCTTACATATTGGGTTTATGGAACGGTATCTGAGCTAATTTGAAACCCTTGTTTTATGCTTCACCCCACCTCACCTTTCCCGTTCAGCAGCCATAGTGTGTTTTCTAAACGTGTGACTCTGTTCTGTTTTGTAATTCAGTTCAAGTGTAGCGGTTTTTACATTCCCTCTCTAAGTGATATCTTATGATAAGTGTCTTCTTCTGTGTGACTTATTTCACTTAGAATCGTCGTACCTAAATCCACTCATCGTGCTACTACTAGCCTTATGACGTTGATTTCATGGCTGAGTGATATTCCATTGTACAGGAGGACCACAACTTCTTTATCCATTTTTCTCTTTCCTAGGATATTTAAGGTGTAATGAAGTGGGGGTTCTTGTCAACAGAGCAGCCCTAAACTTTGGGGTGCCTGTGTCTTGCTGATTTTTAGTTTTCCCAATTTATACGCCCATGAGTGGAAGTACCCTATGCTCTCCAAGCTGTGTTTTTTAGATGTTTCAGAACAAACCGTACACTTCTCCAGCGTGGCTGTTGGCAATTTACATCCCACCCATCAGCGTAGCAAGGCTCCCATTTCTCCATGGCCGGTCCTGCATTTCTGGTTTGGACACTTTTTTCCGTATGGCCCTTTTGCCCGCTGGGAAGCGAGACTTCTTTGGAGCGCTGATTGGCCTTTCCAGGTTGCTTGGTTGGCCAAAAAGGGCGTATGTGTTTTTTCCTGAATATATTCAGGAAAAAACGCATACGCCCTTTTTGGCCAAGGGCATCATTGTCCACGTTTTGCCGCTTTTCATGTGCTTTCAAGGCGATTCGAATCTACCTCCTGAAAACTGTTTCCTGCAATTCTGCCTTGCTTTCAAAGCCTCTTCGTTGCCTTCCCTTAATATATTTGTGGACGAGAGGTATCATTTAAAACTCTGCAGGTTTGTGAATTACAGTGCCCCTGAGCTCCATTTTTCCAGTCGCTTTTTTAGGAGCTGGCCGCAAAAGCGCAGGATTGCTTCAGGCCCTCTTCTGGTTCTGGGGGGCAGGCTGAGCTTGTGCTTAATTCTTCTTCCTGATGGGAAAACAGAGTGACCTGTGCCTGTCCCAACACCTAGAGCTAGTCTCTCATTGATTCCCCCTCTTCCCGTTCATCCTCAGGACAAATTGCAACCTGTACGGAACAGGAGGTTAAAGGTGCTGATTCTCCAAGGAGGGAGATGGCTAGTAAATCGGCTGGAATGGCGAACCCGAGCAAAGGAGATGAGAAATGAGGTGCGTTTTAGAAACCTTTCCCGATTACACGGTGTACCATCTTCTGGGTTTCTCATGCCTGTTTTCGATGTAGGAAGATGCCCTTGAACCTGGAGATTTGGGACCCATGGGATGGGTACCATGCAGTATTACTTGAAAGGGTCTGCGTTGGCTCACCCAACCTCACCGAACCTCTCAGCCCCAAGAGTGTCCACCCTTATGTCTCAATCAGCTGTGGGTCTAGATATGGTCAATCCAGGTTGCATCACAGCCCCTGAACGAATTTTGTAAGAATTTCTCTCTCTTTCACTGTCTTTGTTTCACGGGTTTTGAAAAGTAATTTATTTTTACAATGGGGTTTAGCTGCTTTTCACGGCTGTGTTTATGCTGCTTTACACCCCCTTGATTCACTTACAGAGAGATATCAATACATAGGTTTGAAGATTCTTACTAGTCAGATATATTCTTGTGCGGTGAATAGGGGGTGTTGAGTCCAGTTCACTGAAAAAGGAATAGGTCTTGTCTCTTACATATTGGGTTTATGGAACGGTATCTGAGCTAATTTGAAACCCTTGTTTTATGCATCACCCCACCTCACCTTTCCCGTTCAGCAGCCATAGTGTGTTTCCTAAACGTGTGACTCTGTTCTGTTTTGTAATTCAGTTCAAGTGTAGCGGTTTTTACATTCCCTCTCTAAGTGATATCTTATGATAAGTGTCTTTTTCTGTGTGACTTATTTCACTTAGAATCGTCGTATCTAAATCCACTCATCATGCTGTTACTAGCCTTATGACGTTGATTTCATGGCTGAGTGATATTCCATTGTACAGGAGGACCACAACTTCTTTATCCATATTTCTCTTTCCTAGGATATTTAAGGTGTAATAAAGTGGGGGTTCTTGTCAACAGAGCAGCCCTAAACTTTGGGGTGCCTGTGTCTTGCTGATTTTTAGTCTTCCCAATTTATACGGCCATGAGTGGAAGTGCCCTATGCTCTCCAAGCTGTGTTTTTTAGATGTTTCAGAACACACCGTACACTTCTCCAGCGTGGCTGTTGGCAATTTACATCCCACCCATCAGCGTAGCAAGGCTCCCATTTCTCCATGGCCGGTCCTGCATTTCTGGTTTGGACACTTTTTTCCGCATGGCCCTTTTGCCCGCTGGGAAGCGAGACTTCTTTGGAGCGCTGATTGGCCTTTCCAGGTTGCTTGGTTGGCCAAAAAGGGCGTATGCGTTTTTTCCTGAATATATTCAGGAAAAACGCATACGCCCTTTTTGGCCAAGGGCATCATTGTCCACGTTTTGCCGCTTTTCATGTGCTTTCAAGGCGATTCGAATCTACCTCCTGAAATCTGTTTCCTGCAATTCTGCCTTGCTTTCAAAGCCTCTTCGTTGCCTTCCCTTAATATATTTGTGGACGAGAGGTATCATTTAAAACTCTGCAGGTTTGTGAATTGCAGTGCCCCTGAGCTCCATTTTTCAACTCGCTTTTTTGGGAGCTGGCCGCAAAAGCGCAGAATTGCTTCAGGCCCTCTTCTGGTTCTGGGGGGCAGGCTGAGCTTGTGCTTAATTCTTCTTCCTGATGGGAAAATAGAGTGACCTGTGCCTGTCCCAACACCTAGAGCTAGTCTCTCATTGGTTCCCCCTCTTCCCGTTCATCCTCAGGACAAATTGCAACCTGTATGGAACAGGAGGTTAAAGGTGCTGATTCTCCAAGGAGGGAGATGGCTAGTAAATCGGCTGGAATGGCGAACCCGAGCAAAGGAGATGAGAAATGAGGTGCGTTTTAGAAAACTTTCCCGATCACACTGTGTACCATCTTCTGGGTTTCTCATGCCTGTTTTCGATGTAGGAAGATGCCCTTGAACCTGGAGATTTGGGACCCATGGGATGGGTACCATGCAGTACTACTTGAAAGGGTCTGCGTTGGCTCACCCAACCTCACCGAACCTCTCAGCCCCAAGAGTGTCCACCCTTATGTCTCAATCATCTGTGGGTCTAGATATGGTCAATCCAGGTTGCATCACAGCCCCTGAACGAATTTTGTAAGAATTTCTCTCTCTTTCACTGTCTTTGTTTCACGGGTTTTGAAAAGTAATTTATTTTTATAATGGGGTTTAGCTGCTTTTCACGGCTGTGTTTATGCCGCTTTACACCCCCTTGACTCACTTACAGAGAGATATCAATACATAGGTTTGAAGATTCTTACTAGTCAGATATATTCTTGTGCGGTGAATAGGGGGTGTTGAGTCCAGTTCACTGAAAAAGGAATAGGTCTTGTCTCTTACATATTGGGTTTATGGAACGGTATCTGAGCTAATTTGAAACCCTTGTTTTATGCATCACCCCACCTCACCTTTCCCGTTCAGCAGCCATAGTGTGTTTCCTAAACGTGTGACTCTGTTCTGTTTTGCAATTCAGTTCAAGTGTAGCGGTTTTTACATTCCCTCTATAAGTGATAACTTAGGATAAGTGTCTTTTTCTGTGTGACTTATTTCACTTAGAATCGTCGTACCTAAATCCACTCATCGTGCTGCTACTAGCCTTATGACGTGGATTTCATGGCTGAGTGATATTCCATTGTACATGAGGACCACAACTTCTTTATCCATTTTTCTCTTTCCTAGGATATTTCAGGTGTAATGAAGTGGGGGTTCTTGTCAACAGAGCAGCCCTAAACTTTGGGGTGCCTGTGTCTTGCTGATTTTTAGTTTTCCCAATTTATACGCCCATGAGTGGAAGTGCCCTATGCTCTCCAAGCTGTGTTTTTTAGATGTTTCAGGACACACCGTACACTTCTCCAGAGTGGCTGTTGGCAATTTACATCCCGCCCATCAGCGTAGCAAGGCTCCCATTTCTCCATGGCCGGTCCTGCATTTCTGGTTTGGACACTTTTTTCCGCATGGCCCTTTTGACCGCTGGGAAGCGAGACTTCTTTGGAGCGCTGATTGGCCTTTCCAGGTTGCTTGGTTGGCCAAAAAGGGCGTATGCGTTTTTTCCTGAATATATTCAGGAAAAAACGCATGCGCCCTTTTTGGCCAAGGGCATCATTGTCCACGTTTTGCCGCTTTTCATGTGCTTTCAAGGCGATTCGAATCTACCTCCTGAAATCTGTTTCCTGCAATTCTGCCTTGCTTTCAAAGCCTCTTCGTTGCCTTCCCTTAATATATTTGTGGACGAGAGGTATCATTTAAAACTCTGCAGGTTTGTGAATTGCAGTGCCCCTGAGCTCCATTTTTCAACTCGCTTTTTTGGGAGCTGGCCGCAAAAGCGCAGGATTGCTTCAGGCCCTCTTCTGGTTCTGGGGGGCAGGCTGAGCTTGTGCTTAATTCTTCTTCCTGATGGGAAAATAGAGTGACCTGTGCCTGTTCCAACACCTAGAGCTAGTCTCTGATTGGTTCCCCCTCTTCCCGTTCATCCTCAGGACAAATTGCAACCTGTATGGAACAGGAGGTTAAAGGTGCTGATTCTCCAAGGAGGGAGATGGCTAGTAAATCGGCTGGAATGGCGAACCCGAGCAAAGGAGATGAGAAATGAGGTGCGTTTTAGAAACCTTTCCCGATCACACGGTGTACCATCTTCTGGGTTTCTCATGCCTGTTTTCGATGTAGGAAGATGCCCTTGAACCTGGAGATTTGGGACCCATGGGATGGGTACCATGCAGTACTACTTGAAAGGGTCTGCGTTGGCTCACCCAACCTCACCGAACCTCTCAGCCGCAAGAGTGTCCACCCTTATGTCTCAATCAGCTGTGGGTCTAGATATGGTCAATCCAGGTTGCATCACAGCCCCTGAACGAATTTTGTAAGAATTTCTCTCTCTTTCACTCTTTGTTTCACGGGTTTTGAAAAGTAATTTATTTTTATAATGGGGTTTAGCTGCTTTTCACGGCTGTGTTTATGCCGCTTTACACCCCCTTGACTCACTTACAGAGAGAAATCAATACATAGGTTTGAAGATTCTTACTAGTCAGATATATTCTTCGGCGGTGAATAGGGGGTGTTGAGTCCAGTTCACTGAAAAAGGAATAGGTCTTGTCTCTTACATATTGGGTTTATGGAACGGTATCTGAGCTAATTTGAAACCCTTGTTTTATGCTTCACCCCACCTCACCTTTCCCGTTCAGCAGCCATAGTGTGTTTTCTAAACGTGTGACTCTGTTCTGTTTTGTAATTCAGTTCAAGTGTAGCGGTTTTTACATTCCCTCTCTAAGTGATATCTTATGATAAGTGTCTTTTTCTGTGTGACTTATTTCACTTAGAATCGTCGTACCTAAATCCACTCATCGTGCTGCTACTAGCCTTATGACGTTGATTTCATGGCTGAGTGATATTCCATTGTACAGGAGGACCACAACTTCTTTATCCATTTTTCTCTTTCCTAGGATATTTAAGGTGTAATGAAGTGGGGGTTCTTGTCAACAGAGCAGACCTAAACTGTGGGGTGCCTGTGTCTTGCTGATTTTTAGTTTTCCCAATTTATACGGACATGAGTGGAAGTGCCCTATGCTCTCTAAGCTGTGTTTTTTAGATGTTTCGGGACACACCGTACACTTCTCCAGAGTGGCTGTTGGCAATTTACATCCCACCCATCAGCGTAGCAAGGCTCCCATTTCTCCATGGCCGGTCCTGCATTTCTGGTTTGGACACTTTTTTCCGCATGGCCCTTTTGCCCGCTGGGAAGCGAGACTTCTTTGGAGCGCTGATTGGCCTTTCCAGGTTGCTTGGTTGGCCAAAAAGGGCGTATGCGTTTTTTCCTGAATATATTCAGGAAAAAACGCATACGCCCTTTTTGGCCAAGGGCATCATTGTCCACGTTTTGCCGCTTTTCATGTGCTTTCAAGGCGATTCGAATCTACCTCCTGAAATCTGTTTCCTGCAATTCTGCCTTGCTTTCAAAGCCTCTTCGTTGCCTTCCCTTAATATATTTGTGGACGAGAGGTATCATTTAAAACTCTGCAGGTTTGTGAATTGCAGTGCCCCTGAGCTCCATTTTTCAACTCGCTTTTTTGGGAGCTGGCCGCAAAAGCGCAGGATTGCTTCAGGCCCTCTTCTGGTTCTGGGGGGCAGGCTGAGCTTGTGCTTAATTCTTCTTCCTGATGGGAAAATAGAGTGACCTGTGCCTGTCCCAACACCTAGAGCTAGTCTCTCATTGGTTCCCCCTCTTCCCGTTCATCCTCAGGACAAATTGCAACCTGTATGGAACAGGAGGTTAAAGGTGCTGATTCTCCAAGGAGGGAGATGGCTAGTAAATCGGCTGGAATGGCGAACCCGAGCAAAGGAGATGAGAAATGAGGTGCGTTTTAGAAACCTTTCCCGATCACACGGTGTACCATCTTCTGGGTTTCTCATGCATGTTTTCGATGTAGGAAGATGCCCTTGAACCTGGAGATTTGGGACCCATGGGATGGGTACCATGCAGTACTACTTGAAAGGGTCTGCGTTGGCTCACCCAACCTCACCGAACCTCTCAGCCCCAAGAGTGTCCACCCTTATGTCTCAATCAGCTGTGGGTCTAGATATGGTCAATCCAGGTTGCATCACAGCCCCTGAATGAATTTTGTAAGAATTTCTCTCTCTTTCACTGTCTTTGTTTCACGGGTTTTGAAAAGTAATTTATTTTTATAATGGGGTTTAGCTGCTTTTCACGGCTGTGTTTATGCCGCTTTACACCCCCTTGACTCACTTACAGAGAGATATCAATACATAGGTTTTAAGATTCTTACTAGTCAGATATATTCTTGTGCGGTGAATAGGGGGTGTTGAGTCCAGTTCACTGAAAAAGGAATAGGTCTTGTCTCTTACATATTGGGTTTATGGAACGGTATCTGAGCTAATTTGAAACCCTTGTTTTATGCATCACCCCACCTCACCTTTCCCGTTCAGCAGCCATAGTGTGTTTTCTAAACGTGTGACTCTGTTCTGTTCTGTAATTCAGTTCAAGTGTAGCGGTTTTTACATTCCCTCCCTAAGTGATATCTTATGATAAGTGTCTTTTTCTGTGTGACTTATTTCACTTAGAATCGTCGTACCTAAATCCACTCATCGTGCTGCTACTAGCCTTATGACGTTGATTTCATGGCTGAGTGATATTCCATTGTACAGGAGGACCACAACTTCTTTATCCATTTTTCTCTTTCCTAGGATATTTCAGGTGTAATGAAGTGGGGGTTCTTGTCAACAGAGCAGCCCTAAACTTTGGGGTGCCTGTGTCTTGCTGATTTTTAGTTTTCCCAATTTATACGCCCATGAGTGGAAGTGCCCTATGCTCTCCAAGCTGTGTTTTTTAGATGTTTCAGGACACACCGTACACTTCTCCAGAGTGGCTGTTGGCAATTTACATCCCGCCCATCAGCGTAGCAAGGCTCCCATTTCTCCATGGCCGGTCCTGCATTTCTGGTTTGGACACTTTTTTCCGCATGGGCCTTTTGCCCGCTGGGAAGCGAGACTTCTTTGGAACGCTGATTGGCCTTTCCAGGTTGCTTGGTTGGCCAAAAAGGGCGTATGCGTTTTTTCCTGAATATATTCAGGAAAAAACGCATACGCCCTTTTTGGCCAAGGGCATCATTGTCCACGTTTTGCTGCTTTTCATGTGCTTTCAAGGCGATTCGAATCTACCTCCTGAAATCTGTTTCCTGCAATTCTGCCTTGCTTTCAAAGCCTCTTCGTTGCCTTCCCTTAATATATTTGTGGACGAGAGGTATCATTTAAAACTCTGCAGGTTTGTGAATTGCAGTGCCCCTGAGCTCCATTTTTCAACTCGCTTTTTTGGGAGCTGGCCGCAAAAGCGCAGGATTGCTTCAGGCCCTCTTCTGGTTCTGGGGGGCAGGCTGAGCTTGTGCTTAATTCTTCTTCCTGATGGGAAAATAGAGTGACCTGTGCCTGTCCCAACACCTAGAGCTAGTCTCTCATTGGTTCCCCCTCTTCCCGTTCATCCTCAGGACAAATTGCAACCTGTATGGAACAGGAGGTTAAAGGTGCTGATTCTCCAAGGAGGGAGATGGCTAGTAAATCGGCTGGAATGGCGAACCCGAGCAAAGGAGATGAGAAATGAGGTGCGTTTTAGAAACCTTTCCCGATCACACGGTGTACCATCTTCTGGGTTTCTCATGCCTGTTTTCGATGTAGGAAGATGCCCTTGAACCTGGAGATTTGGGACCCATGGGATGGGTACCATGCAGTACTACTTGAAAGGGTCTGCGTTGGCTCACCCAACCTCACCGAACCTCTCAGCCGCAAGAGTGTCCACCCTTATGTCTCAATCAGCTGTGGGTCTAGATATGGTCAATCCAGGTTGCATCACAGCCCCTGAACGAATTTTGTAAGAATTTCTCTCTCTTTCACTCTTTGTTTCACGGGTTTTGAAAAGTAATTTATTTTTATAATGGGGTTTAGCTGCTTTTCACGGCTGTGTTTATGCCGCTTTACACCCCCTTGACTCACTTACAGAGAGAAATCAATACATAGGTTTGAAGATTCTTACTAGTCAGATATATTCTTCGGCGGTGAATAGGGGGTGTTGAGTCCAGTTCACTGAAAAAGGAATAGGTCTTGTCTCTTACATATTGGGTTTATGGAACGGTATCTGAGCTAATTTGAAACCCTTGTTTTATGCTTCACCCCACCTCACCTTTCCCGTTCAGCAGCCATAGTGTGTTTTCTAAACGTGTGACTCTGTTCTGTTTTGTAATTCAGTTCAAGTGTAGCGGTTTTTACATTCCCTCTCTAAGTGATATCTTATGATAAGTGTCTTTTTCTGTGTGACTTATTTCACTTAGAATCGTCGTACCTAAATCCACTCATCGTGCTGCTACTAGTCTTATGACGTTGATTTCATGGCTGAGTGATATTCCATTGTACAGGAGGACCACAACTTCTTTATCCATTTTTCTCTTTCCTAGGATATTTAAGGTGTAATGAAGTGGGGGTTCTTGTCAACAGAGCAGACCTAAACTGTGGGGTGCCTGTGTCTTGCTGATTTTTAGTTTTCCCAATTTATACGGACATGAGTGGAAGTGCCCTATGCTCTCTAAGCTGTGTTTTTTAGATGTTTCGGGACACACCGTACACTTCTCCAGAGTGGCTGTTGGCAATTTACATCCCACCCATCAGCGTAGCAAGGCTCCCATTTCTCCATGGCCGGTCCTGCATTTCTGGTTTGGACACTTTTTTCCGCATGGCCCTTTTGCCCGCTGGGAAGCGAGACTTCTTTGGAGCGCTGATTGGCCTTTCCAGGTTGCTCGGTTGGCCAAAAAGGGCGTATGCGTTTTTTCCTGAATATATTCAGGAAAAAACGCATACGCCCTTTTTGGCCAAGGGCATCATTGTCCACGTTTTGCCGCTTTTCATGTGCTTTCAAGGCGATTCGAATCTACCTCCTGAAATCTGTTTCCTGCAATTCTGCCTTGCTTTCAAAGCCTCTTCGTTGCCTTCCCTTAATATATTTGTGGACGAGAGGTATCATTTAAAACTCTGCAGGTTTGTGAATTGCAGTGCCCCTGAGCTCCATTTTTCAACTCGCTTTTTTGGGAGCTGGCCGCAAAAGCGCAGGATTGCTTCAGGCCCTCTTCTGGTTCTGGGGGGCAGGCTGAGCTTGTGCTTAATTCTTCTTCCTGATGGGAAAATAGAGTGACCTGTGCCTGTCCCAACACCTAGAGCTAGTCTCTCATTGGTTCCCCCTCTTCCCGTTCATCCTCAGGACAAATTGCAACGTGTACGGAACAGGAGGTTAAAGGTGCTGATTCTCCAAGGAGGGAGATGGCTAGTAAATCGGCTGGAATGGCGAACCCGAGCAAAGGAGATGAGAAATGAGGTGCGTTTTAGAAACCTTTCCCGATCACACGGTGTACCATCTTCTGGGTTTCTCATGCCTGTTTTCGATGTAGGAAGATGCCCTTGAACCTGGAGATTTGGGACCCATGGGATGGGTACCATGCAGTATTACTTGAAAGGGTCTGCGTTGGCTCACCCAACCTCACCGAACCTCTCAGCCCCAAGAGTGTCCACCCTTATGTCTCAATCAGCTGTGGGTCTAGATATGGTCAATCCAGGTTGCATCACAGCCCCTGAACGAATTTTGTAAGAATTTCTCTCTCTTTCACTGTCTTTGTTTCACGGGTTTTGAAAAGTAATTAATTTTTATAATGGGGTTTAGCTGCTTTTCACGGCTGTGTTTATGCCGCTTTACACCCCCTTGACTCACTTACAGAGAGATATCAATACATAGGTTTGAAGATTCTTACTAGTCAGATATATTCTTGTGCGGTGAATAGGGGGTGTTGAGTCCAGTTCACTGAAAAAGGAATAGGTCTTGTCTCTTACATATTGGGTTTATGGAACGGTATCTGAGCTAATTTGAAACCCTTGTTTTATGCATCACCCCACCTCACCTTTCCCGTTCAGCAGCCATAGTGTGTTTCCTAAACGTGTGACTCTGTTCTGTTTTGCAATTCAGTTCAAGTGTAGCGGTTTTTACATTCCCTCTATAAGTGATATCTTAGGATAAGTGTCTTTTTCTGTGTGACTTATTTCACTTAGAATCGTCGTACCTAAATCCACTCATCGTGCTGCTACTAGCCTTATGACGTTGATTTCATGGCTGAGTGATATTCCATTGTACAGGAGGACCACAACTACTTTATCCATTTTTCTCTTTCCTAGGATATTGAAGGTGTAATGAAGTGGGGGTTCTTGTCAACAGAGCAGCCCTAAACTTTGGGGTGCCTGTGTCTTGCTGATTTTTAGTTTTCCCAATTTATACGGCCATGAGTGGAAGTGCCCTATGCTCTCCAAGCTGTGTTTTTTAGATGTTTCAGGACACACCGTACACTTCTCCAGAGTGGCTGTTGGCAATTTACATCCCACCCATCAGCGTAGCAAGGCTCCCATTTCTCCATGGCCGGTCCTGCATTTCTGGTTTGGACACTTTTTTCCGCATGGCCCTTTTGCCCGCTGGGAAGCGAGACTTCTTTGGAGCGCTGATTGGCCTTTCCAGGTTGCTTGGTTGCCCAAAAAGGGCGTATGCGTTTTTTCCTGAATATATTCAGGAAAAAACGCATACGCCCTTTTTGGCCAAGGGCATCATTGTCCACGTTTTGCCGCTTTTCATGTGCTTTCAAGGCGATTCGAATCTACCTCCTGAAATCTGTTTCCTGCAATTCTGCCTTGCTTTCAAAGCCTCTTCGTTGCCTTCCCTTAATATATTTGTGGACGAGAGGTATCATTTAAAACTCTGCAGGTTTGTGAATTGCAGTGCCCCTGAGCTCCATTTTTCAACTCGCTTTTTTGGGAGCTGGCCGCAAAAGCGCAGGATTGCTTCAGGCCCTCTTCTGGTTCTGGGGGGCAGGCTGAGCTTGTGCTTAATTCTTCTTCCTGATGGGAAAATAGAGTGACCTGTGCCTGTTCCAACACCTAGAGCTAGTCTCTCATTGGTTCCCCCTCTTCCCGTTCATCCTCAGGACAAATTGCAACCTGTATGGAACAGGAGGTTAAAGGTGCTGATTCTCCAAGGAGGGAGATGGCTAGTAAATCGGCTGGAATGGCGAACCCGAGCAAAGGAGATGAGAAATGAGGTGCGTTTTAGAAACCTTTCCCGATCACACGGTGTACCATCTTCTGGGTTTCTCATGCCTGTTTTCGATGTAGGAAGATGCCCTTGAACCTGGAGATTTGGGACCCATGGGATGGGTACCATGCAGTACTACTTGAAAGGGTCTGCGTTGGCTCACCCAACCTCACCGAACCTCTCAGCCGCAAGAGTGTCCACCCTTATGTCTCAATCAGCTGTGGGTCTAGATATGATCAATCCAGGTTGCATCACAGCCCCTGAACGAATTTTGTAAGAATTTCTCTCTCTTTCACTCTTTGTTTCACGGGTTTTGAAAAGTAATTTATTTTTATAATGGGGTTTAGCTGCTTTTCACGGCTGTGTTTATGCCGCTTTACACCCCCTTGACTCACTTACAGAGAGATATCAATACATAGGTTTGAAGATTCTTACTAGTCAGATATATTCTTGTGCGGTGAATAGGGGGTGTTGAGTCCAGTTCACTGAAAAAGGGATAGGTCTTGTCTCTTACATATTGGGTTTATGGAACGGTATCTGAGCTAATTTGAAACCCTTGTTTTATGCTTCACCCCACCTCACCTTTCCCGTTCAGCAGCCATAGTGTGTTTTCTAAACGTGTGACTCTGTTCTGTTTTGTAATTCAGTTCAAGTGTAGCGGTTTTTACATTCCCTCTCTAAGTGATATCTTATGATAAGTGTCTTTTTCTGTGTGACTTATTTCACTTAGAATCGTCGTACCTAAATCCACTCATCGTGCTACTACTAGCCTTATGACGTTGATTTCATGGCTGAGTGATATTCCATTGTACAGGAGGACCACAACTTCTTTATCCATTTTTCTCTTTCCTAGGATATTTAAGGTGTAATGAAGTGGGGGTTCTTGTCAACAGAGCAGCCCTAAACTTTGGGGTGCCTGTGTCTTGCTGATTTTTAGTTTTCCCAATTTATACGGCCATGAGTGGAAGTGCCCTATGCTCTCCAAGCTGTGTTTTTTAGATGTTTCAGAACACACCGTACACTTCTCCAGCGTGGCTGTTGGCAATTTACATCCCACCCATCAGCGTAGCAAGGCTCCCATTTCTCCATGGCCGGTCCTGCATTTCTGGTTTGGACACTTTTTTCCGCATGGCCCTTTTGCCCGCTGGGAAGCGAGACTTCTTTGGAGCGCTGATTGGCCTTTCCAGGTTGCTGGGTTGGCCAAAAAGGGCGTATGCGTTTTTTCCTGAATATATTCAGGAAAAAACGCATACGCCCTTTTTGGCCAAGGGCATCATTGTCCACGTTTTGCCGCTTTTCATGTGCTTTCAAGGCGATTCGAATCTACCTCCTGAAATCTGTTTCCTGCAATTCTGCCTTGCTTTCAAAGCCTCTTCGTTGCCTTCCCTTAATATATTTGTGGACGAGAGGTATCATTTAAAACTCTGCAGGTTTGTGAATTGCAGTGCCCCTGAGCTCCATTTTTCAACTCGCTTTTTTGGGAGCTGGCCGCAAAAGCGCAGGATTGCTTCAGGCCCTCTTCTGGTTCTGGGGGGCAGGCTGAGCTTGTGCTTAATTCTTCTTCCTGATGGGAAAATAGAGTGACCTGTGCCTGTCCCAACACCTAGAGCTAGTCTCTCATTGGTTCCCCCTCTTCCCGTTCATCCTCAGGACAAATTGCAACCTGTATGGAACAGGAGGTTAAAGGTGCTGACTCTCCAAGGAGGGAGATGGCTAGTAAATCGGCTGGAATGGCGAACCCGAGCAAAGGAGATGAGAAATGAGGTGCGTTTTAGAAACCTTTCCCGATCACACGGTGTACCATCTTCTGGGTTTCTCATGCATGTTTTCGATGTAGGAAGATGCCCTTGAACCTGGAGATTTGGGACCCATGGGATGGGTACCATGCAGTACTACTTGAAAGGGTCTGCGTTGGCTCACCCAACCTCACCGAACCTCTCAGCCGCAAGAGTGTCCACCCTTATGTCTCAATCAGCTGTGGGTCTAGATATGGTCAATCCAGGTTGCATCACAGCCCCTGAATGAATTTTGTAATAATTTCTCTCTCTTTCACTGTCTTTGTTTCACGGGTTTTGAAAAGTAATTTATTTTTATAATGGGGTTTAGCTGCTTTTCACGGCTGTGTTTATGCCGCTTTACACCCCCTTGACTCACTTACAGAGAGATATCAATACATAGGTTTTAAGATTCTTAGTAGTCAGATATATTCTTGTGCGGTGAATAGGGGGTGTTGAGTCCAGTTCACTGAAAAAGGAATAGGTCTTGTCTCTTACATATTGGGTTTATGGAACGGTATCAGAGCTAATTTGAAACCCTTGTTTTATGCATCACCCCACCTCACCTTTCCCGTTCAGCAGCCATAGTGTGTTTTCTAAACGTGTGACTCTGTTCTGTTTTGTAATTCAGTTCAAGTGTAGCGGTTTTTACATTCCCTCTCTAAGAGATATCTTATGATAAGTGTCTTTTTCTGTGTGACTTATTTCACTTAGAATCGTCGTACCTAAATCCACTCATCGTGCTGCTACTAGCCTTATGACGTTGATTTCATGGCTGAGTGATATTCCATTTTACAGGAGGACCACAACTTCTTTATCCATTTTTCTCTTTCCTAGGATATTTAAGGTGTAATGAAGTGGGGGTTCTTGTCAACAGAGCAGCCCTAAACTTTGGGGTGCCTGTGTCTTGCTGATTTTTAGTTTTCCCAATTTATACGCCCATGAGTGGAAGTGCCCTATGCTCTCCAAGCTGTGTTTTTTAGATGTTTCAGGACACACCGTACACTTCTCCAGAGTGGCTGTTGGCAATTTACATCCCACCCATCAGCGTAGCAAGGCTCCCATTTCTCCATGGCCGGCCCTCATTTCTGGTTTGGACACTTTTTTCCGCATGGCCCTTTTGCCCGCTGGGAAGCGAGACTTCTTTGGAGCGCTGATTGGCCTTTCCAGGTTGCTTGGTTGGCCAAAAAGGGCGTATGCATTTTTTCCTGAATATATTCAGGAAAAAACGCATACGCCCTTTTTGGCCAAGGGCATCATTGTCCACGTTTTGCCGCTTTTCATGTGCTTTCAAGGCGATTCGAATCTACCTCCTGAAATCTGTTTCCTGCAATTCTGCCTTGCTTTCAAAGCCTCTTCGTTGCCTTCCCTTAATATATTTGTGGACGAGAGGTATCATTTAAAACTCTGCAGGTTTGTGAATTGCAGTGCCCCTGAGCTCCATTTTTCAACTCGCTTTTTTGGGAGCTGGCCGCAAAAGCGCAGGATTGCTTCAGGCCCTCTTCTGGTTCTGGGGGGCAGGCTGAGCTTGTGCTTAATTCTTCTTCCTGATGGGAAAATAGAGTGACCTGTGCCTGTCCCAACACCTAGAGCTAGTCTCTCATTGGTTCCCCCTCTTCCCGTTCATCCTCAGGACAAATTGCAACCTGTACGGAACAGGAGGTTAAAGGTGCTGATTCTCCAAGGAGGGAGATGGCTAGTAAATCGGCTGGAATGGCGAACCCGAGCAAAGGAGATGAGAAATGAGGTGCGTTTTAGAAACCTTTCCCGATCACACGGTGTACCATCTTCTGGGTTTCTCATGCCTGTTTTCGATGTAGGAAGATGCCCTTGAACCTGGAGATTTGGGACCCATGGGATGGGTACCATGCAGTATTACTTGAAAGGGTCTGCGTTGGCTCACCCAACCTCACCGAACCTCTCAGCCCCAAGAGTGTCCACCCTTATGTCTCAATCAGCTGTGGGTCTAGATATGGTCAATCCAGGTTGCATCACAGCCCCTGAACGAATTTTGTAAGAATTTCTCTCTCTTTCACTGTCTTTGTTTCACGGGTTTTGAAAAGTAATTTATTTTTATAATGGGGTTTAGCTGCTTTTCACGGCTGTGTTTATGCCGCTTTACACCCCCTTGACTCACTTACAGAGAGATATCAATACATAGGTTTGAAGATTCTTACTAGTCAGATATATTCTTGTGCGGTGAATAGGGGGTGTTGAGTCCAGTTCACTGAAAAAGGAATAGGTCTTGTCTCTTACATATTGGGTTTATGGAACGGTATCGGAGCTAATTTGAAACCCTTGTTTTATGCATCACCCCACCTCACCTTTCCCGTTCAGCAGCCATAGTGTGTTTCCTAAACGTGTGACTCTGTTCTGTTTTGCAATTCAGTTCAAGTGTAGCGGTTTTTACATTCCCTCTATAAGTGATATGTTAGGATAAGTGTCTTTTTCTGTGTGACTTATTTCACTTAGAATCGTCGTACCTAAATCCACTCATCGTGCTGCTACTAGCCTTATGACGTTGATTTCATGGCTGAGTGATATTCCATTGTACAGGAGGACCACAACTACTTTATCCATTTTTCTCTTTCCTAGGATATTGAAGGTGTAATGAAGTGGGGGTTCTTGTCAACAGAGCAGCCCTAAACTTTGGGGTGCCTGTGTCTTGCTGATTTTTAGTTTTCCCAATTTATACGGCCATGAGTGGAAGTGCCCTATGCTCTCCAAGCTGTGTTTTTTAGATGTTTCAGGACACACCGTACACTTCTCCAGAGTGGCTGTTGGCAATTTACATCCCACCCATCAGCGTAGCAAGGCTCCCATTTCTCCATGGCCGGTCCTGCATTTCTGGTTTGGACACTTTTTTCCGCATGGCCCTTTTGCCCGCTGGGAAGCGAGACTTCTTTGGAGCGCTGATTGGCCTTTCCAGGTTGCTTGGTTGGCCAAAAAGGGCGTATGCGTTTTTTCCTGAATATATTCAGGAAAAAACGCATACGCCCTTTTTGGCCAAGGGCATCATTGTCCACGTTTTGCCGCTTTTCATGTGCTTTCAAGGCGATTCGAATCTACCTCCTGAAATCTGTTTCCTGCAATTCTGCCTTGCTTTCAAAGCCTCTTCGTTGCCTTCCCTTAATATATTTGTGGACGAGAGGTATCATTTAAAACTCTGCAGGTTTGTGAATTGCAGTGCCCCTGAGCTCCATTTTTCAACTCGCTTTTTTGGGAGCTGGCCGCAAAAGCGCAGGATTGCTTCAGGCCCTCTTCTGGTTCTGGGGGGCAGGCTGAGCTTGTGCTTAATTCTTCTTCCTGATGGGAAAATAGAGTGACCTGTGCCTGTCCCAACACCTAGAGCTAGTCTCTCATTGGTTCCCCCTCTTCCCGTTCATCCTCAGGACAAATTGCAACCTGTACGGAACAGGAGGTTAAAGGTGCTGATTCTCCAAGGAGGGAGATGGCTAGTAAATCGGCTGGAAAGGCGAACCCGAGCAAAGGAGATGAGAAATGAGGTGCGTTTTAGAAACCTTTCCCGATCACACGGTGTACCATCTTCTGGGTTTCTCATGCCTGTTTTCGATGTATGAAGATGCCCTTGAACCTGGAGATTTGGGACCCATGGGATGGGTACCATGCAGTATTACTTGAAAGGGTCTGCGTTGGCTCACCCAACCTCACCGAACCTCTCAGCCGCAAGAGTGTCCACCCTTATGTCTCAATCAGCTGTGGGTCTAGATATGGTCAATCCAGGTTGCATCACAGCCCCTGAACGAATTTTGTAAGAATTTCTCTCTCTTTCACTGTCTTTGTTTCACGGGTTTTGAAAAGTAATTTATTTTTATAATGGGGTTTAGCTGCTTTTCACGGCTGTGTTTATGGCGCTTTACACCCCCTTGACTCACTTACAGAGAGATATCAATACATAGGTTTGAAGATTCTTACTAGTCAGATATATTCTTGTGCGGTGAATAGGGGGTGTTGAGTCCAGTTCACTGAAAAAGTAATAGGTCTTGTCTCTTACATATTGGGTTTATGGAACGGTATCTGAGCTAATTTGAAACCCTTGTTTTATGCATCACCCCACCTCACCTTTCCCGTTCAGCAGCCGTATTGTGTTTACTAAACGTGTGACTCTGTTCTGTTTTGCAATTCAGTTCAAGTGTAGCGGTTTTTACATTCCCTCTAGAAGTGATATCTTATGATAAGTGTCTTTTTCTGTGTGACTTATTTCACTTAGAATCGTCGTACCTAAATCCACTCATCGTGCTGCTACTAGCCTTATGACGTTGATTTCATGGCTGAGTGATATTCCATTGTACATGAGGATCCCAACTTCTTTATCCATTTTTCTCTTTCCTAGGATATTTAAGGTGTAATAAAGTGGGGGTTCTTGTCAACAGAGCAGCCCTAACCTTTGGGGTGCCTGTGTCTTGCTGATGTTTAGTTTTCCCAATTTATACGCCCATGAGTGGAAGTGCCCTATGCTCTCCAAGCTGTGTTTTTTAGATGTTTCAAAACACACCGTACACTTCTCCAGAGTGGCTGTTGGCAATTTACATCCCACCCATCAGCGTAGCAAGGCTCCCATTTCTCCATGGCCAGTCCTGCATTTCTGGTTTGGACACTTTTTTCCGCATGGCCCTTTTGCCCGCTGGGAAGCGAGACTTCTTTGGAGCGCTGATTGGCCTTTCCAGGTTGCTTGGTTGGCCAAAAAGGGCGTATGCGTTTTTTCCTGAATATATTCAGGAAAAAACGCATACGCCCTTTTTGGCCAAGGGCATCATTGTCCACGTTTTGCCGCTTTTCATGTGCTATCAAGGCGATTCGAATCTACCTCCTGAAATCTGTTTCCCGCAATTCTGCCTTGCTTTCAAAGCCTCTTCGTTGCCTTCCCTTAATATATTTGTGGACGAGAGGTATCATTTAAAACTCTGCAGGTTTGTGAATTGCAGTGCCCCTGAGCTCCATTTTTCAACTCGCTTTTTTGGGAGCTGGCCGCAAAAGCGCAGGATTGCTTCAGGCCCTCTTCTGGTTCTGGGGGGCAGGCTGAGCTTGTGCTTAATTCTTCTTCCTGATGGGAAAATAGAGTGACCTGTGCCTGTCCCAACACCTAGAGCTAGTCTCTCATTGGTTCCCCCTCTTCCCGTTCATCCTCAGGACAAATTGCAACCTGTACGGAACAGGAGGTTAAAGGTGCTGATTCTCCAAGGAGGGAGATGGCTAGTAAATCGGCTGGAATGGCGAACCCGAGCAAAGGAGATGAGAAATGAGGTGCGTTTTAGAAACCTTTCCCGATCACACGGTGTACCATCTTCTGGGTTTCTCATGCCTGTTTTCGACGTAGGAAGATGCCCTTGAACCTGGAGATTTGGGACCAATGGGATGGGTACCATGCAGTATTACTTGAAAGGGTCTGCGTTGGCTCACCCAACCTCACCGAACCTCTCAGCCCCAAGAGTGTCCACCCTTATGTCTCAATCAGCTGTGGGTCTAGATATGGTCAATCCAGGTTGCATCACAGCCCCTGAACGAATTTTGTAAGAATTTCTCTCTCTTTCACTGTCTTGGTTTCACGGGTTTTGAAAAGTAATTTATTTTTATAATGGGGTTTAGCTGCTTTTCACGGCTGTGTTTATGCCGCTTTACACCCCCTTGACTCACTTACAGAGAGATATCAATACATAGGTTTGAAGATTCTTCCTAGTCAGATATATTCTTGTGCGGTGAATAGGGGGTGTTGAGTCCAGTTCACTGAAAAAGGAATAGGTCTTGTCTCTTACATATTGGGTTTATGGAACGGTATCTGAGCTAATTTGAAACCCTTGTTTTATGCATCACCCCACCTCACCTTGCCCGTTCAGCAGCCATAGTGTGTTTTCTAAACGTGTGACTCTGTTCTGTTTTGTAATTCAGTTCAAGTGTAGCGGTTTTTACATTCCCTCTAGAAGTGGTATCTTATGATAGGTGTGTTTTTCTGTGTGACTTATTTCACTTAGAATCGTCGTACCTAAATCCACTCATCGTGCTGCTACTAGCCTTATGACGTTTATTTCATGGCTGAGTGATATTCCATTGTACATGAGGACCCCAACTTCTTTATCCATTTTTCTCTTTCCTAGGATATTTAAGGTGTAATGAAGTGGGGGTTCTTGTCAACAGAGCAGCCCTAAACTTTGGGGTGCCTGTGTCTTGCTGATTTTTAGTTTTCCCAATTTATACGCCCATGAGTGGAAGTGCCCTATGCTCTCCAAGCTGTGTTTTTTAGATGTTTCAGAACACACCGTACACTTCTCCAGAGTGGCTGTTGGCAATTTACATCCCACCCATCAGCGTAGCAAGGCTCCCATTTCTCCATGGCCGGTCCTGCATTTCTGGTTTGGACACTTTTTTCCGCATGGCCCTTTTGCCCGCTGGGAAGCGAGACTTCTTTGGAGCGCTGATTGGCCTTTCCAGGTTGCTTGGTTGGCCAAAAAGGGCGTATGCGTTTTTTCCTGAATATATTCAGGAAAAAACGCATACGCCCTTTTTGGCCAAGGGCATCATTGTCCACGTTTTGCCGCTTTTCATGTGCTATCAAGGCGATTCGAATCTACCTCCTGAAATCTGTTTCCTGCAATTCTGCCTTGCTTTCAAAGCCTCTTCGTTGCCTTCCCTTAATATATTTGTGGACAAGAGGTATCATTTAAAACTCTGCAGGTTTGTGAATTGCAGTGCCCCTGAGCTCCATTTTTCAACTCGCTTTTTTGGGAGCTGGCCGCAAAAGCGCAGGATTGCTTCAGGCCCTCTTCTGGTTCTGGGGGGCAGGCTGAGCTTGTGCTTAATTCTTCTTCCTGATGGGAAAATAGAGTGACCTGTGCCTGTCCCAACACCTAGAGCTAGTCTCTCATTGGTTCCCCCTCTTCCCGTTCATCCTCAGGACAAATTGCAACCTGTACGGAACAGGAGGTTAAAGGTGCTGATTCTCCAAGGAGGGAGATGGCTAGTAAATCGGCTGGAATGGCGAACCCGAGCAAAGGAGATGAGAAATGAGGTGCGTTTTAGAAACCTTTCCCGATCACACGGTGTACCATCTTCTGTGTTTCTCATGCCTGTTTTCGACGTAGGAAGATGCCCTTGAACCTGGAGATTTGGGACCCATGGGATGGGTACCATGCAGTATTACTTGAAAGGGTCTGCGTTGGCTCACCCAACCTCACCGAACCTCTCAGCCCCAAGAGTGTCCACCCTGATGTCTCAATCAGCTGTGGGTCTAGATATGGTCAATCCAGGTTGCATCACAGCCCCTGAACGAATTTTGTAAGAATTTCTCTCTCTTTCACTGTCTTTGTTTCACGGGTTTTGAAAAGTAATTTATTTTTATAATGGGGTTTAGCTGCTTTTCACGGCTGTGTTTATGCCGCTTTACACCCCGTTGACTCACTTACAGAGAGATATCAATACATAGGTTTGAAGATTGTTACTAGTCAGATATATTCTTGTGCGGTGAATAGGGGGTGTTGAGTCCAGTTCACTGAACAAGGAATAGGTCTTGTCTCTTACATATTGGGTTTATGGAACGGTATCGGAGCTAATTTGAAACCCTTGTTTTATGCATCACCCCACCTCACCTTGCCCGTTCAGCAGCCATAGTGTGATTTCTAAACGTGTGACTCTGTTCTGTTTTGTAATTCAGTTCAAGTGTAGCGGTTTTTACATTCCCTCTACAAGTGATATCTTATGATAGGTGTGTTTTTCTGTGTGACTTATTTCACTTAGAATCGTCGTACCTAAATCCACTCATCGTGCTGCTACTAGCCTTATGACGTTGATTTCATGGCTGAGTGATATTCCATTGTACATGAGGACCCCAACTTCTTTATCCATTTTTCTCTTTCCTAGGATATTTAAGGTGTAATGAAGTGGGGGTTCTTGTCAACAGAGCAGCCCTAAACTTTGGGGTGCCTGTGTCTTGCTGATTTTTAGTTTTCCCAATTTATACGCCCATGAGTGGAAGTGCCCTATGCTCTCCAAGCTGTGTTTTTTAGATGTTTCAGAACACACCGTACACTTCTCCAGAGTGGCTGTTGGCAATTTACATCCCACCCATCAGCGTAGCAAGGCTCCCATTTCTCCATGGCCGGTCCTGCATTTCTGGTTTGGACACTTTTTTCCGCATGGCCCTTTTGCCCGCTGGGAAGCGAGACTTCTTTGGAGCGCTGATTGGCCTTTCCAGGTTGCTTGGTTGGCCAAAAAGGGCGTATGCGTTTTTTCCTGAATATATTCAGGAAAAAACGCATACGCCCTTTTTGGCCAAGGGCATCATTGTCCACGTTTTGCCGCTTTTCATGTGCTATCAAGGCGATTCGAATCTACCTCCTGAAATCTGTTTCCTGCAATTCTGCCTTGCTTTCAAAGCCTCTTCGTTGCCTTCCCTTAATATATTTGTGGACGAGAGGTATCATTTAAAACTCTGCAGGTTTGTGAATTGCAGTGCCCCTGAGCTCCATTTTTCAACTCGCTTTTTTGGGAGCTGGCCGCAAAAGCGCAGGATTGCTTCAGGCCCTCTTCTGGTTCTGGGGGGCAGGCTGAGCTTGTGCTTAATTCTTCTTCCTGATGGGAAAATAGAGTGACCTGTGCCTGTCCCAACACCTAGAGCTAGTCTCTCATTGGTTCCCCCTCTTCCCGTTCATCCTCAGGACAAATTGCAACCTGTACGGAACAGGAGGTTAAAGGTGCTGATTCTCCAAGGAGGGAGATGGCTAGTAAATCGGCTGGAATGGCGAACCCGAGCAAAGGAGATGAGAAATGAGGTGCGTTTTAGAAACCTTTCCCGATCACACGGTGTACCATCTTCTGGGTTTTTCATGCCTGTTTTCGACATAGGAAGATGCCGTTGAACCTGGAGATTTGGGACCCATGGGATGGGTACCATGCAGTATTACTTGAAAGGGTCTGCGTTGGCTCACCCAACCTCACCGAACCTCTCAGCCCCAAGAGTGTCCACCCTGATGTCTCAATCAGCTGTGGGTCTAGATATGGTCAATCCAGGTTGCATCACAGCCCCTGAACGAATTTTGTAAGAATTTCTCTCTCTTTCACTGTCTTTGTTTCACGGGTTTTGAAAAGTAATTTATTTTTATAATGGGGTTTAGCTGCTTTTCACGGCTGTGTTTATGCCGCTTTACACCCCCTTGACTCACTTACAGAGAGATATCAATACATAGGTTTGAAGATTCTTACTAGTCAGATATATTCTTGTGCGGTGAATAGGGGGTGTTGAGTCCAGTTCACTGAAAAAGGAATAGGTCTTGTCTCTTACATATTGGGTTTATGGAACGGTATCGGAGCTAATTTGAAACCCTTGTTTTATGCATCACCCCACCTCACCTTGCCCGTTCAGCAGCCATAGTGTGTTTTCTAAACGTGTGACTCTGTTCTGTTTTGTAATTCAGTTCAAGTGTAGCGGTTTTTACATTCCCTCTAGAAGTGGTATCTTATGATAGGTGTGTTTTTCTGTGTGACTTATTTCACTTAGAATCGTCGTACCTAAATCCACTCATCGTGCTGCTACTAGCCTTATGACGTTGATTTCATGGCTGAGTGATATTCCATTGTACATGAGGACCCCAACTTCTTTATCCATTTTTCTCTTTCCTAGGATATTTAAGGTGTAATGAAGTGGGGGTTCTTGTCAACAGAGCAGCCCTAAACTTTGGGGTGCCTGTGTCTTGCTGATTTTTAGTTTTCCCAATTTATACGCCCATGAGTGGAAGTGCCCTATGCTCTCCAAGCTGTGTTTTTTAGATGTTTCAGAACACACCGTACACTTCTCCAGAGTGGCTGTTGGCAATTTACATCCCACCCATCAGCGTAGCAAGGCTCCCATTTCTCCATGGCCGGTCCTGCATTTCTGGTTTGGACACTTTTTTCCGCATGGCCCTTTTGCCCGCTGGGAAGCGAGACTTCTTTGGAGCGCTGATTGGCCTTTCCAGGTTGCTTGGTTGGCCAAAAAGGGCGTATGCGTTTTTTCCTGAATATATTCAGGAAAAAACGCATACGCCCTTTTTGGCCAAGGGCATCATTGTCCACGTTTTGCCGCTTTTCATGTGCTATCAAGGCGATTCGTATCTACCTCCTGAAATCTGTTTCCTGCAATTCTGCCTTGCTTTCAAAGCCTCTTCGTTGCCTTCCCTTAATATATTTGTGGACAAGAGGTATCATTTAAAACTCTGCAGGTTTGTGAATTGCAGTGCCCCTGAGCTCCATTTTTCAACTCGCTTTTTTGGGAGCTGGCCGCAAAAGCGCAGGATTGCTTCAGGCCCTCTTCTGGTTCTGGGGGGCAGGCTGAGCTTGTGCTTAATTCTTCTTCCTGATGGGAAAATAGAGTGACCTGTGCCTGTCCCAACACCTAGAGCTAGTCTCTCATTGGTTCCCCCTCTTCCCGTTCATCCTCAGGACAAATTGCAACCTGTACGGAACAGGAGGTTAAAGGTGCTGATTCTCCAAGGAGGGAGATGACTAGTAAATCGGCTGGAATGGCGAACCCGAGCAAAGGAGATGAGAAATGAGGTGCGTTTTAGAAACCTTTCCCGATCACACGGTGTACCATCTTCTGGGTTTCTCATGCCTGTTTTCGATGAAGGAAGATGCCCTTGAACCTGGAGATTTGGGACCCATGGGATGGGTACCATGCAGTATTACTTGAAAATGTCTGCGTTGGCTCACCCAACCTCACCGAACCTCTCAGCCCCAAGAGTGTCCACCCTTATGTCTCAATCAGCTGTGGGTCTAGATATGGTCAATCCAGGTTGCATCACAGCCCCTGAACGAATTTTGTAAGAATTTCTCTCTCTTTCACTGTCTTTGTTTCACGGGTTTTGAAAAGTAATTTATTTTTATAATGGGGTTTAGCTGCTTTTCACGGCTGTGTTTATGCCGCTTTACACCCCCTTGACTCACTTACAGAGAGATATCAATACATAGGTTTGAAGATTCTTACTAGTCAGATATATTCTTGTGCGGTGAATAGGGGGTGTTGAGTCCAGTTCACTGAAAAAGGAATAGGTCTTGTCTCTTACATATTGGGTTTATGGAACGGTATCTGAGCTAATTTGAAACCCTTGTTTTATGCATCACCCCACCTCACCTTGCCCGTTCAGCAGCCATAGTGTGTTTTCTAAACGTGTGACTCTGTTCTGTTTTGTAATTCAGTTCAAGTGTAGCGGTTTTTACATTCCCTCTAGAAGTGATATCTTATGATAAGTGTCTTTTTCTGTGTGACTTATTTCACTTAGAATCGTCGTACCTAAATCCACTCATCGTGCTGCTACTAGCCTTATGACGTTGATTTCATGGCTGAGTGATATTCCATTGTACATGAGGACCCCAACTTCTTTATCCATTTTTCTCTTTCCTAGGATATTTAAGGTGTAATGAAGTGGGGGTTCTTGTCAACAGAGCAGCCCTAAACTTTGGGGTGCCTGTGTCTTGCTGATTTTTAGTTTTCCCAATTTATACGCCCATGAGTGGAAGTGCCCTATGCTCTCCAAGCTGTGTTTTTTAGATGTTTCAGAACACACCGTACACTTCTCCAGAGTGGCTGTTGGCAATTTACATCCCACCCATCAGCGTAGCAAGGCTCCCATTTCTCCATGGCCGGTCCTGCATTTCTGGTTTGGACACTTTTTTCCGCATGGCCCTTTTGCCCGCTGGGAAGCTAGACTTCTTTGGAGCGCTGATTGGCATTTCCAGGTTGCTTGGTTGGCCAAAAAGGGCGTATGCGTTTTTTCCTGAATATATTCAGGAAAAAACGCATACGCCCTTTTTGGCCAAGGGCATCATTGTCCACGTTTTGCCGCTTTTCATGTGCTTTCAAGGCGATTCGAATCTACCTCCTGAAATCTGTTTCCTGCAATTCTGCCTTGCTTTCAAAGCCTCTTCGTAGCCTTCCCTTAATATATTTGTGGACGAGAAGTATCATTTAAAACTCTGCAGGTTTGTGAATTGCAGTGCCCCTGAGCTCCATTTTTCAACTCGCTTTTTTGGGAGCTGGCCGCAAAAGCGCAGGATTGCTTCAGGCCCTCTTCTGGTTCTGGGGGGCAGGCTGAGCTTGTGCTTAATTCTTCTTCCTGATGGGAAAATAGAGTGACCTGTGCCTGTCCCAACACCTAGAGCTAGTCTCTCATTGGTTCCCCCTCTTCCCGTTCATCCTCAGGACAAATTGCAACCTGTACGGAACAGGAGGTTAAAGGTGCTGATTCTCCAAGGAGGGAGATGGCTAGTAAATCGGCTGGAATGGCGAACCCGAGCAAAGGAGATGAGAAATGAGGTGCGTTTTAGAAACCTTTCCCGATCACACGGTGTACCATCTTCTGGGGTTCTCATGCCTGTTTTCGACGTAGGAAGATGCCCTTGAACCTGGAGATTTGGGACCCATGGGATGGGTACCATGCAGTATTACTTGAAAGGGTCTGCATTGGCTCACCCAACCTCACCGAACCTCTCAGCCCCAAGAGTGTCCACCCTTATGTCTCAATCAGCTGTGGGTCTAGATATGGTCAATCCAGGTTGCATCACAGCCCCTGAACGAATTTTGTAAGAATTTCTCTCTCTTTCACTATCTTTCTTTCACGGGTTTTGAAAAGTAATTTATTTTTATAATGGGGTTTAGCTGCTTTTCACGGCTGTGTTTATGGCGCTTTACACCCCCTTGACTCACTTACAGAGAGATATCAATACATAGGTTTGAAGATTCTTACTAGTCAGATATATTCTTGTGCGGTGAATAGGGGGTGTTGAGTCCAGTTCACTGAAAAAGGAATTGGTCTTGTCTCTTACATATTGGGTTTATGGAACGGTATCGGAGCTAATTTGAAACCCTTGTTTTATGCATCACCCCACCTCACCTTGCCCGTTCAGCAGCCATAGTGTGTTTCCTAAACGTGTGACTCTGTTCTGTTTTGTAATTCAGTTCAAGTGTAGCAGTTTTTACATTCCCTCTAGAAGTGATATCTTATGATAAGTGTCTTTTTCTGTGTGACTTATTTCACTTAGAATCGTCGTACCTAAATCCACTCATCGTGCTGCTACTAGCCTTATGACGTGGATTTCATGGCTGAGTGATATTCCATTGTACATGAGGACCCCAACTTCTTTATCCATTTTTCGCTTTCCTAGGATATTTAAGGTGTAATGAAGTGGGGGTTCTTGTCAACAGAGCAGCCCTAAACTTTGGGGTGCCTGTGTCTTGCTGATTTTTAGTTTTCCCTATTTATACGCCCATGAGTGGAAGTGCCCTATGCTCTCCAAGCTGTGTTTTTTAGATGTTTCAGAACACACCGTACACTTCTCCAGAGTGGCTGTTGGCAATTTACATCCCACCCATCAGCGTAGCAAGGCTCCCATTTCTCCATGGCCGGTCCTGCATTTCTGGTTTGGACACTTTTTTCCGCATGGCCCTTTTGCCCGCTGGGAAGCGAGACTTCTTTGGAGCGCTGATTGGCCTTTCCAGGTTGCTTGGTTGGCCAAAAAGGGCGTATGCGTTTTTTCCTGAATATATTCAGGAAAAAACGCATACGCCCTTTTTGGCCAAGGGCATCATTGTCCACGTTTTGCCGCTTTTCATGTGCTTTCAAGGCGATTCGAATCTACCTCCTGAAATCTGTTTCCTGCAATTCTGCCTTGCTTTCAAAGCCTCTTCGTAGCCTTCCCTTAATATATTTGTGGACGAGAGGTATCATTTAAAACTCTGCAGGTTTGTGAATTGCAGTGCCCCTGAGCTCCATTTTTCAACTCGCTTTTTTGGGAGCTGGCCGCAAAAGCGCAGGATTGCTTCAGGCCCTCTTCTGGTTCTGGGGGGCAGGCTGAGCTTGTGCTTAATTCTTCTTCCTGATGGGAAAATAGAGTGACCTGTGCCTGTCCCAACACCTAGAGCTAGTCTCTCATTGGTTCCCCCTCTTCCCGTTCATCCTCAGGACAAATTGCAACCTGTACGGAACAGGAGGTTAAAGGTGCTGATTCTCCAAGGAGGGAGATGGCTAGTAAATCGGCTGGAATGGCGAACCCGAGCAAAGGAGATGAGAAATGAGGTGCGTTTTAGAAACCTTTCCCGATCACACGGTGTACCATCTTCTGGGTTTCTCATGCCTGTTTTCGATGTAGGAAGATGCCCTTGAACCTGGAGATTTGGGACCCATGGGATGGGTACCATGCAGTATTACTTGAAAGGGTCTGCGTTGGCTCACCCAACCTCACCGAACCTCTCAGCCCCAAGAGTGTCCACCCTTATGTCTCAATCAGCTGTGGGTCTAGATATGGTCAATCCAGGTTGCATCACAGCCCCTGAACGAATTTTGTAAGAATTTCTCTCTCTTTCACTGTCTTTGTTTCACGGGTTTTGAAAAGTAATTTATTTTTATAATGGGGTTTAGCTGCTTTTCACGGCTGTGTTTATGCCGCTTTACACCCCCTTGACTCACTTACAGAGAGATATCAATACATAGGTTTGAAGATTCTTCCTAGTCAGATATATTCTTGTGCGGTGAATAGGGGGTGTTGAGTCCAGTTCACTGAAAAAGGAATAGGTCTTGTCTCTTACATATTGGGTTTATGGAACGGTATCTGAGCTAATTTGAAACCCTTGTTTTATGCATCACCCCACCTCACCTTGCCCGTTCAGCAGCCATAGTGTGTTTTCTAAACGTGTGACTCTGTTCTGTTTTGTAATTCAGTTCAAGTGTAGCGGTTTTTACATTCCCTCTAGAAGTGATATCTTATGATAAGTGTCTTTTTCTGTGTGACTTATTTCACTTAGAATCGTCGTACCTAAATCCACTCATCGTGCTGCTACTAGCCTTATGACGTTGATTTCATGGCTGAGTGATATTCCATTGTACATGAGGACCCCAACTTCTTTATCCATTTTTCTCTTTCCTAGGATATTTCAGGTGTAATGAAGTGGGGGTTCTTGTCAACAGAGCAGCCCTAAACTTTGGGGTGCCTGTGTCTTGCTGATTTTTAGTTTTCCCAATTTATACGCCCATGAGTGGAAGTGCCCTATGCTCTCCAAGCTGTGTTTTTTAGATGTTTCAGAACACACCGTACACTTCTCCAGAGTGGCTGTTGGCAATTTACATCCCACCCATCAGCGTAGCAAGGCTCCCATTTCTCCATGGCCGGTCCTGCATTTCTGGTTTGGACACTTTTTTCCGCATGGCCCTTTTGCCCGCTGGGAAGCGAGACTTCTTTGGAGCGCTGATTGGCCTTTCCAGGTTGCTGGGTTGGCCAAAAAGGGCGTATGCGTTTTTTCCTGAATATATTCAGGAAAAAACGCATACGCCCTTTTTGGCCAAGGGCATCATTGTCCACGTTTTGCCGCTTTTCATGTGCTTTCAAGGCGATTCGAATCTACCTCCTGAAATCTGTTTCCTGCAATTCTGCCTTGCTTTCAAAGCCTCTTCGTTGCCTTCCCTTAATATATTTGTGGACGAGAGGTATCATTTAAAACTCTGCAGGTTTGTGAATTGCAGTGCCCCTGAGCTCCATTTTTCAACTCGCTTTTTTGGGAGCTGGCCGCAAAAGCGCAGGATTGCTTCAGGCCCTCTTCTGGTTCTGGGGGGCAGGCTGAGCTTGTGCTTAATTCTTCTTCCTGATGGGAAAATAGAGTGACCTGTGCCTGTCCCAACACCTAGAGCTAGTCTCTCATTGGTTCCCCCTCTTCCCGTTCATCCTCAGGACAAATTGCAACCTGTACGGAACAGGAGGTTAAAGGTGCTGATTCTCCAAGGAGGGAGATGGCTAGTAAATCGGCTGGAATGGCGAACCCGAGCAAAGGAGATGAGAAATGAGGTGCGTTTTAGAAACCTTTCCCGATCACACGGTGTACCATCTTCTGGGGTTCTCATGCCTGTTTTCGACGTAGGAAGATGCCCTTGAACCTGGAGATTTGGGACCCATGGGATGGGTACCATGCAGTATTACTTGAAAGGGTCTGCGTTGGCTCACCCAACCTCACCGAACCTCTCAGCCCCAAGAGTGTCCACCCTTATGTCTCAATCAGCTGTGGGTCTAGATATGGTCAATCCAGGTTGCATCACAGCCCCTGAACGAATTTTGTAAGAATTTCTCTCTCTTTCACTATCTTTCTTTCACGGGTTTTGAAAAGTAATTTATTTTTATAATGGGGTTTAGCTGCTTTTCACGGCTGTGTTTATGGCGCTTTACACCCCCTTGACTCACTTACAGAGAGATATCAATACATAGGTTTGAAGATTCTTACTAGTCAGATATATTCTTGTGCGGTGAATAGGGGGTGTTGAGTCCAGTTCACTGAAAAAGGAATAGGTCTTGTCTCTTACATATTGGGTTTATGGAACGGTATCGGAGCTAATTTGAAACCCTTGTTTTATGCATCACCCCACCTCACCTTGCCCGTTCAGCAGCCATAGTGTGTTTCCTAAACGTGTGACTCTGTTCTGTTTTGTAATTCAGTTCAAGTGTAGCAGTTTTTACATTCCCTCTAGAAGTGATATCTTATGATAAGTGTCTTTTTCTGTGTGACTTATTTCACTTAGAATCGTCGTACCTAAATCCACTCATCGTGCTGCTACTAGCCTTATGACGTGGATTTCATGGCTGAGTGATATTCCATTGTACATGAGGACCCCAACTTCTTTATCCATTTTTCGCTTTCCTAGGATATTTAAGGTGTAATGAAGTGGGGGTTCTTGTCAACAGAGCAGCCCTAAACTTTGGGGTGCCTGTGTCTTGCTGATTTTTAGTTTTCCCTATTTATACGCCCATGAGTGGAAGTGCCCTATGCTCTCCAAGCTGTGTTTTTTAGATGTTTCAGAACACACCGTACACTTCTCCAGAGTGGCTGTTGGCAATTTACATCCCACCCATCAGCGTAGCAAGGCTCCCATTTCTCCATGGCCGGTCCTGCATTTCTGGTTTGGACACTTTTTTCCGCATGGCCCTTTTGCCCGCTGGGAAGCGAGACTTCTTTGGAGCGCTGATTGGCCTTTCCAGGTTGCTTGGTTGGCCAAAAAGGGCGTATGCGTTTTTTCCTGAATATATTCAGGAAAAAACGCATACGCCCTTTTTGGCCAAGGGCATCATTGTCCACGTTTTGCCGCTTTTCATGTGCTTTCAAGGCGATTCGAATCTACCTCCTGAAATCTGTTTCCTGCAATTCTGCCTTGCTTTCAAAGCCTCTTCGTAGCCTTCCCTTAATATATTTGTGGACGAGAGGTATCATTTAAAACTCTGCAGGTTTGTGAATTGCAGTGCCCCTGAGCTCCATTTTTCAACTCGCTTTTTTGGGAGCTGGCCGCAAAAGCGCAGGATTGCTTCAGGCCCTCTTCTGGTTCTGGGGGGCAGGCTGAGCTTGTGCTTAATTCTTCTTCCTGATGGGAAAATAGAGTGACCTGTGCCTGTCCCAACACCTAGAGCTAGTCTCTCATTGGTTCCCCCTCTTCCCGTTCATCCTCAGGACAAATTGCAACCTGTACGGAACAGGAGGTTAAAGGTGCTGATTCTCCAAGGAGGGAGATGGCTAGTAAATCGGCTGGAATGGCGAACCCGAGCAAAGGAGATGAGAAATGAGGTGCGTTTTAGAAACCTTTCCCGATCACACGGTGTACCATCTTCTGGGTTTCTCATGCCTGTTTTCGATGTAGGAAGATGCCCTTGAACCTGGAGATTTGGGACCCATGGGATGGGTACCATGCAGTATTACTTGAAAGGGTCTGCGTTGGCTCACCCAACCTCACCGAACCTCTCAGCCCCAAGAGTGTCCACCCTTATGTCTCAATCAGCTGTGGGTCTAGATATGGTCAATCCAGGTTGCATCACAGCCCCTGAACGAATTTTGTAAGAATTTCTCTCTCTTTCACTGTCTTTGTTTCACGGGTTTTGAAAAGTAATTTATTTTTATAATGGGGTTTAGCTGCTTTTCACGGCTGTGTTTATGCCGCTTTACACCCCCTTGACTCACTTACAGAGAGATATCAATACATAGGTTTGAAGATTCTTACTAGTCAGATATATTCTTGTGCGGTGAATAGGGGGTGTTGAGTCCAGTTCACTGAAAAAGGAATAGGTCTTGTCTCTTACATATTGGGTTTATGGAACGGTATCTGAGCTAATTTGAAACCCTTGTTTTATGCATCACCCCACCTCACCTTGCCCGTTCAGCAGCCATAGTGTGTTTTCTAAACGTGTGACTCTGTTCTGTTTTGTAATTCAGTTCAAGTGTAGCGGTTTTTACATTCCCTCTAGAAGTGATATCTTATGATAAGTGTCTTTTTCTGTGTGACTTATTTCACTTAGAATCGTCGTACCTAAATCCACTCATCGTGCTGCTACTAGCCTTATGACGTTGATTTCATGGCTGAGTGATATTCCATTGTACATGAGGACCCCAACTTCTTTATCCATTTTTCTCTTTCCTAGGATATTTCAGGTGTAATGAAGTGGGGGTTCTTGTCAACAGAGCAGCCCTAAACTTTGGGGTGCCTGTGTCTTGCTGATTTTTAGTTTTCCCAATTTATACGCCCATGAGTGGAAGTGCCCTATGCTCTCCAAGCTGTGTTTTTTAGATGTTTCAGAACACACCGTACACTTCTCCAGAGTGGCTGTTGGCAATTTACATCCCACCCATCAGCGTAGCAAGGCTCCCATTTCTCCATGGCCGGTCCTGCATTTCTGGTTTGGACACTTTTTTCCGCATGGCCCTTTTGCCCGCTGGGAAGCGAGACTTCTTTGGAGCGCTGATTGGCCTTTCCAGGTTGCTGGGTTGGCCAAAAAGGGCGTATGCGTTTTTTCCTGAATATATTCAGGAAAAAACGCATACGCCCTTTTTGGCCAAGGGCATCATTGTCCACGTTTTGCCGCTTTTCATGTGCTTTCAAGGCGATTCGAATCTACCTCCTGAAATCTGTTTCCTGCAATTCTGCCTTGCTTTCAAAGCCTCTTCGTTGACTTCCCTTAATATATTTGTGGACGAGAGGTATCATTTAAAACTCTGCAGGTTTGTGAATTGCAGTGCCCCTGAGCTCCATTTTTCAACTCGCTTTTTTGGGAGCTGGCCGCAAAAGCGCAGGATTGCTTCAGGCCCTCTTCTGGTTCTGGGGGGCAGGCTGAGCTTGTGCTTAATTCTTCTTCCTGATGGGAAAATAGAGTGACCTGTGCCTGTCCCAACACCTAGAGCTAGTCTCTCATTGGTTCCCCCTCTTCCCGTTCATCCTCAGGACAAATTGCAACCTGTATGGAACAGGAGGTTAAAGGTGCTGATTCTCCAAGGAGGGAGATGGCTAGTAAATCGGCTGGAATGGCGAACCCGAGCAAAGGAGATGAGAAATGAGGTGCGTTTTAGAAACCTTTCCCGATCACACGGTGTACCATCTTCTGGGTTTCTCATGCATGTTTTCGATGTAGGAAGATGCCCTTGAACCTGGAGATTTGGGACCCATGGGATGGGTACCATGCAGTACTACTTGAAAGGGTCTGCGTTGGCTCACCCAACCTCACCGAACCTCTCAGCCCCAAGAGTGTCCACCCTTATGTCTCAATCAGCTGTGGGTCTAGATATGGTCAATCCAGGTTGCATCACAGCCCCTGAATGAATTTTGTAATAATTTCTCTCTCTTTCACTGTCTTTGTTTCACGGGTTTTGAAAAGTAATTTATTTTTATAATGGGGTTTAGCTGCTTTTCACGGCTGTGTTTATGCCGCTTTACACCCCCTTGACTCACTTACAGAGAGATATCAATACATAGGTTTTAAGATTCTTAGTAGTCAGATATATTCTTGTGCGGTGAATAGGGGGTGTTGAGTCCAGTTCACTGAAAAAGGAATAGGTCTTGTCTCTTACATATTGGGTTTATGGAACGGTATCTGAGCTAATTTGAAACCCTTGTTTTATGCATCACCCCACCTCACCTTTCCCGTTCAGCAGCCATAGTGTGTTTTCTAAACGTGTGACTCTGTTCTGTTTTGTAATTCAGTTCAAGTGTAGCGGTTTTTACATTCCCTCTCTAAGTGATATCTTATGATAAGTGTCTTTTTCTGTGTGACTTATTTCACTTAGAATCGTCGTACCTAAATCCACTCATCGTGCTGCTACTAGCCTTATGACGTTGATTTCATGGCTGAGTGATATTCCATTTTACAGGAGGACCACAACTTCTTTATCCATTTTTCTCTTTCCTAGGATATTTAAGGTGTAATGAAGTGGGGGTTCTTGTCAACAGAGCAGCCCTAAACTTTGGGGTGCCTGTGTCTTGCTGATTTTTAGTTTTCCCAATTTATACGCCCATGAGTGGAAGTGCCCTATGCTCTCCAAGCTGTGTTTTTTAGATGTTTCAGGACACACCGTACACTTCTCCAGAGTGGCTGTTGGCAATTTACATCCCACCCATCAGCGTAGCAAGGCTCCCATTTCTCCATGGCCGGCCCTCATTTCTGGTTTGGACACTTTTTTCCGCATGGCCCTTTTGCCCGCTGGGAAGCGAGACTTCTTTGGAGCGCTGATTGGCCTTTCCAGGTTGCTTGGTTGGCCAAAAAGGGCGTATGCGTTTTTTCCTGAATATATTCAGGAAAAAACGCATACGCCCTTTTTGGCCAAGGGCATCATTGTCCACGTTTTGCCGCTTTTCATGTGCTTTCAAGGCGATTCGAATCTACCTCCTGAAATCTGTTTCCTGCAATTCTGCCTTGCTTTCAAAGCCTCTTCGTTGCCTTCCCTTAATATATTTGTGGACGAGAGGTATCATTTAAAACTCTGCAGGTTTGTGAATTGCAGTGCCCCTGAGCTCCATTTTTCAACTCGCTTTTTTGGGAGCTGGCCGCAAAAGCGCAGGATTGCTTCAGGCCCTCTTCTGGTTCTGGGGGGCAGGCTGAGCTTGTGCTTAATTCTTCTTCCTGATGGGAAAATAGAGTGACCTGTGCCTGTCCCAACACCTAGAGCTAGTCTCTCATTGGTTCCCCCTCTTCCCGTTCATCCTCAGGACAAATTGCAACGTGTACGGAACAGGAGGTTAAAGGTGCTGATTCTCCAAGGAGGGAGATGGCTAGTAAATCGGCTGGAATGGCGAACCCGAGCAAAGGAGATGAGAAATGAGGTGCGTTTTAGAAACCTTTCCCGATCACACGGTGTACCATCTTCTGGGTTTCTCATGCCTGTTTTCGATGTAGGAAGATGCCCTTGAACCTGGAGATTTGGGACCCATGGGATGGGTACCATGCAGTATTACTTGAAAGGGTCTGCGTTGGCTCACCCAACCTCACCGAACCTCTCAGCCCCAAGAGTGTCCACCCTTATGTCTCAATCAGCTGTGGGTCTAGATATGGTCAATCCAGGTTGCATCACAGCCCCTGAACGAATTTTGTAAGAATTTCTCTCTCTTTCACTGTCTTTGTTTCACGGGTTTTGAAAAGTAATTTATTTTTATAATGGGGTTTAGCTGCTTTTCACGGCTGTGTTTATGCCGCTTTACACCCCCTTGACTCACTTACAGAGAGATATCAATACATAGGTTTGAAGATTCTTACTAGTCAGATATATTCTTGTGCGGTGAATAGGGGGTGTTGAGTCCAGTTCACTGAAAAAGGAATAGGTCTTGTCTCTTACATATTGGGTTTATGGAACGGTATCTGAGCTAATTTGAAACCCTTGTTTTATGCATCACCCCACCTCACCTTTCCCGTTCAGCAGCCATAGTGTGTTTCCTAAACGTGTGACTCTGTTCTGTTTTGCAATTCAGTTCAAGTGTAGCGGTTTTTACATTCCCTCTATAAGTGATATGTTAGGATAAGTGTCTTTTTCTGTGTGACTTATTTCACTTAGAATCGTCGTACCTAAATCCACTCATCGTGCTGCTACTAGCCTTATGACGTTGATTTCATGGCTGAGTGATATTCCATTGTACAGGAGGACCACAACTACTTTATCCATTTTTCTCTTTCCTAGGATATTGAAGGTGTAATGAAGTGGGGGTTCTTGTCAACAGAGCAGCCCTAAACTTTGGGGTGCCTGTGTCTTGCTGATTTTTAGTTTTCCCAATTTATACGGCCATGAGTGGAAGTGCCCTATGCTCTCCAAGCTGTGTTTTTTAGATGTTTCAGGACACACCGTACACTTCTCCAGAGTGGCTGTTGGCAATTTACATCCCACCCATCAGCGTAGCAAGGCTCCCATTTCTCCATGGCCGGTCCTGCATTTCTGGTTTGGACACTTTTTTCCGCATGGCCCTTTTGCCCGCTGGGAAGCGAGACTTCTTTGGAGCGCTGATTGGCCTTTCCAGGTTGCTTGGTTGGCCAAAAAGGGCGTATGCGTTTTTTCCTGAATATATTCAGGAAAAAACGCATACGCCCTTTTTGGCCAAGGGCATCATTGTCCACGTTTTGCCGCTTTTCATGTGCTTTCAAGGCGATTCGAATCTACCTCCTGAAATCTGTTTCCTGCAATTCTGCCTTGCTTTCAAAGCCTCTTCGTTGCCTTCCCTTAATATATTTGTGGACGAGAGGTATCATTTAAAACTCTGCAGGTTTGTGAATTGCAGTGCCCCTGAGCTCCATTTTTCAACTCGCTTTTTTGGGAGCTGGCCGCAAAAGCGCAGGATTGCTTCAGGCCCTCTTCTGGTTCTGGGGGGCAGGCTGAGCTTGTGCTTAATTCTTCTTCCTGATGGGAAAATAGAGTGACCTGTGCCTGTCCCAACACCTAGAGCTAGTCTCTCATTGGTTCCCCCTCTTCCCGTTCATCCTCAGGACAAATTGCAACCTGTACGGAACAGGAGGTTAAAGGTGCTGATTCTCCAAGGAGGGAGATGGCTAGTAAATCGGCTGGAAAGGCGAACCCGAGCAAAGGAGATGAGAAATGAGGTGCGTTTTAGAAACCTTTCCCGATCACACGGTGTACCATCTTCTGGGTTTCTCATGCCTGTTTTCGATGTATGAAGATGCCCTTGAACCTGGAGATTTGGGACCCATGGGATGGGTACCATGCAGTATTACTTGAAAGGGTCTGCGTTGGCTCACCCAACCTCACCGAACCTCTCAGCCGCAAGAGTGTCCACCCTTATGTCTCAATCAGCTGTGGGTCTAGATATGGTCAATCCAGGTTGCATCACAGCCCCTGAACGAATTTTGTAAGAATTTCTCTCTCTTTCACTGTCTTTGTTTCACGGGTTTTGAAAAGTAATTTATTTTTATAATGGGGTTTAGCTGCTTTTCACGGCTGTGTTTATGGCGCTTTACACCCCCTTGACTCACTTACAGAGAGATATCAATACATAGGTTTGAAGATTCTTACTAGTCAGATATATTCTTGTGCGGTGAATAGGGGGTGTTGAGTCCAGTTCACTGAAAAAGTAATAGGTCTTGTCTCTTACATATTGGGTTTATGGAACGGTATCTGAGCTAATTTGAAACCCTTGTTTTATGCATCACCCCACCTCACCTTTCCCGTTCAGCAGCCGTATTGTGTTTACTAAACGTGTGACTCTGTTCTGTTTTGTAATTCAGTTCAAGTGTAGCGGTTTTTACATTCCCTCTAGAAGTGATATCTTATGATAAGTGTCTTTTTCTGTGTGACTTATTTCACTTAGAATCGTCGTACCTAAATCCACTCATCGTGCTGCTACTAGCCTTATGACGTTGATTTCATGGCTGAGTGATATTCCATTGTACATGAGGACCCCAACTTCTTTATCCATTTTTCTCTTTCCTAGGATATTTAAGGTGTAATAAAGTGGGGGTTCTTGTCAACAGAGCAGCCCTAAACTTTGGGGTGCCTGTGTCTTGCTGATGTTTAGTTTTCCCAATTTATACGCCCATGAGTGGAAGTGCCCTATGCTCTCCAAGCTGTGTTTTTTAGATGTTTCAGAACACACCGTACACTTCTCCAGAGTGGCTGTTGGCAATTTACATCCCACCCATCAGCGTAGCAAGGCTCCCATTTCTCCATGGCCAGTCCTGCATTTCTGGTTTGGACACTTTTTTCCGCATGGCCCTTTTGCCCGCTGGGAAGCGAGACTTCTTTGGAGCGCTGATTGGCCTTTCCAGGTTGCTTGGTTGGCCAAAAAGGGCGTATGCGTTTTTTCCTGAATATATTCAGGAAAAAACGCATACGCCCTTTTTGGCCAAGGGCATCATTGTCCACGTTTTGCCGCTTTTCATGTGCTATCAAGGCGATTCGAATCTACCTCCTGAAATCTGTTTCCTGCAATTCTGCCTTGCTTTCAAAGCCTCTTCGTTGCCTTCCCTTAATATATTTGTGGACGAGAGGTATCATTTAAAACTCTGCAGGTTTGTGAATTGCAGTGCCCCTGAGCTCCATTTTTCAACTCGCTTTTTTGGGAGCTGGCCGCAAAAGCGCAGGATTGCTTCAGGCCCTCTTCTGGTTCTGGGGGGCAGGCTGAGCTTGTGCTTAATTCTTCTTCCTGATGGGAAAATAGAGTGACCTGTGCCTGTCCCAACACCTAGAGCTAGTCTCTCATTGGTTCCCCCTCTTCCCGTTCATCCTCAGGACAAATTGCAACCTGTACGGAACAGGAGGTTAAAGGTGCTGATTCTCCAAGGAGGGAGATGGCTAGTAAATCGGCTGGAATGGCGAACCCGAGCAAAGGAGATGAGAAATGAGGTGCGTTTTAGAAACCTTTCCCGATCACACGGTGTACCATCTTCTGGGTTTCTCATGCCTGTTTTCGACGTAGGAAGATGCCCTTGAACCTGGAGATTTGGGACCCATGGGATGGGTACCATGCAGTATTACTTGAAAGGGTCTGCGTTGGCTCACCCAACCTCACCGAACCTCTCAGCCCCAAGAGTGTCCACCCTTATGTCTCAATCAGCTGTGGGTCTAGATATGGTCAATCCAGGTTGCATCACAGCCCCTGAACGAATTTTGTAAGAATTTCTCTCTCTTTCACTGTCTTTGTTTCACGGGTTTTGAAAAGTAATTTATTTTTATAATGGGGTTTAGCTGCTTTTCACGGCTGTGTTTATGCCGCTTTACACCCCGTTGACTCACTTACAGAGAGATATCAATACATAGGTTTGAAGATTCTTCCTAGTCAGATATATTCTTGTGCGGTGAATAGGGGGTGTTGAGTCCAGTTCACTGAAAAAGGAATAGGTCTTGTCTCTTACATATTGGGTTTATGGAACGGTATCTGAGCTAATTTGAAACCCTTGTTTTATGCATCACCCCACCTCACCTTGCCCGTTCAGCAGCCATAGTGTGTTTTCTAAACATGTGACTTTGTTCTGTTTTGTAATTCAGTTCAAGTGTAGCGGTTTTTACATTCCCTCTAGAAGTGATATCTTATGATAAGTGTCTTTTTCTGTGTGACTTATTTCACTTAGAATCGTCGTACCTAAATCCACTCATCGTGCTGCTACTAGCCTTATGACGTTGATTTCATGGCTGAGTGATATTCCATTGTACATGAGGACCCCAACTTCTTTATCCATTTTTCTCTTTCCTAGGATATTTAAGGTGTAATGAAGTGGGGGTTCTTGTCAACAGAGCAGCCCTAAACTTTGGGGTGCCTGTGTCTTGCTGATTTTTAGTTTTCCCAATTTATACGCCCATGAGTGGAAGTGCCCTATGCTCTCCAAGCTGTGTTTTTTAGATGTTTCAGAACACACCGTACACTTCTCCAGAGTGGCTGTTGGCAATTTACATCCCACCCATCAGCATAGCAAGGCTCCCATTTCTCCATGGCCGGTCCTGCATTTCTGGTTTGGACACTTTTTTCCGCATGGCCCTTTTGCCCGCTGGGAAGCGAGACTTCTTTGGAGCGCTGATTGGCCTTTCCAGGTTGCTTGGTTGGCCAAAAAGGGCGTATGCGTTTTTTCCTGAATATATTCAGGAAAAAACGCATACGCCCTTTTTGGCCAAGGGCATCATTGTCCACGTTTTGCCGCTTTTCATGTGCTTTCAAGGCGATTCGAATCTACCTCCTGAAATCTGTTTCCTGCAATTCTGCCTTGCTTTCAAAGCCTCTTTGTAGCCTTCCCTTAATATATTTGTGGACGAGAGGTATCATTTAAAACTCTGCAGGTTTGTGAATTGCAGTGCCCCTGAGCTCCATTTTTCAACTCGCTTTTTTGGGAGCTGGCCGCAAAAGCGCAGGATTGCTTCAGGCCCTCTTCTGGTTCTGGGGGGCAGGCTGAGCTTGTGCTTAATTCTTCTTCCTGATGGGAAAATAGAGTGACCTGTGCCTGTCCCAACACCTAGAGCTAGTCTCTCATTGGTTCCCCCTCTTCCCGTTCATCCTCAGGACAAATTGCAACCTGTACGGAACAGGAGGTTAAAGGTGCTGATTCTCCAAGGAGGGAGATGGCTAGTAAATCGGCTGGAATGGCGAACCCGAGCAAAGGAGATGAGAAATGAGGTGCGTTTTAGAAACCTTTCCCGATCACACGGTGTACCATCTTCTGGGGTTCTCATGCCTGTTTTCGACGTAGGAAGATGCCCTTGAACCTGGAGATTTGGGACCCATGGGATGGGTACCATGCAGTATTACTTGAAAGGGTCTGCGTTGGCTCACCCAACCTCACCGAACCTCTCAGCCCCAAGAGTGTCCACCCTTATGTCTCAATCAGCTGTGGGTCTAGATATGGTCAATCCAGGTTGCATCACAGCCCCTGAACGAATTTTGTAAGAATTTCTCTCTCTTTCACTATCTTTCTTTCACGGGTTTTGAAAAGTAATTTATTTTTATAATGGGGTTTAGCTGCTTTTCACGGCTGTGTTTATGGCGCTTTACACCCCCTTGACTCACTTACAGAGAGATATCAATACATAGGTTTGAAGATTCTTACTAGTCAGATATATTCTTGTGCGGTGAATAGGGGGTGTTGAGTCCAGTTCACTGAAAAAGGAATAGGTCTTGTCTCTTACATATTGGGTTTATGGAACGGTATCGGAGCTAATTTGAAACCCTTGTTTTATGCATCACCCCACCTCACCTTGCCCGTTCAGCAGCCATAGTGTGTTTCCTAAACGTGTGACTCTGTTCTGTTTTGTAATTCAGTTCAAGTGTAGCAGTTTTTACATTCCCTCTAGAAGTGATATCTTATGATAAGTGTCTTTTTCTGTGTGACTTATTTCACTTAGAATCGTCGTACCTAAATCCACTCATCGTGCTGCTACTAGCCTTATGACGTGGATTTCATGGCTGAGTGATATTCCATTGTACATGAGGACCCCAACTTCTTTATCCATTTTTCGCTTTCCTAGGATATTTAAGGTGTAATGAAGTGGGGGTTCTTGTCAACAGAGCAGCCCTAAACTTTGGGGTGCCTGTGTCTTGCTGATTTTTAGTTTTCCCTATTTATACGCCCATGAGTGGAAGTGCCCTATGCTCTCCAAGCTGTGTTTTTTAGATGTTTCAGAACACACCGTACACTTCTCCAGAGTGGCTGTTGGCAATTTACATCCCACCCATCAGCGTAGCAAGGCTCCCATTTCTCCATGGCCGGTCCTGCATTTCTGGTTTGGACACTTTTTTCCGCATGGCCCTTTTGCCCGCTGGGAAGCGAGACTTCTTTGGAGCGCTGATTGGCCTTTCCAGGTTGCTTGGTTGGCCAAAAAGGGCGTATGCGTTTTTTCCTGAATATATTCAGGAAAAAACGCATACGCCCTTTTTGGCCAAGGGCATCATTGTCCACGTTTTGCCGCTTTTCATGTGCTTTCAAGGCGATTCGAATCTACCTCCTGAAATCTGTTTCCTGCAATTCTGCCTTGCTTTCAAAGCCTCTTCGTAGCCTTCCCTTAATATATTTGTGGACGAGAGGTATCATTTAAAACTCTGCAGGTTTGTGAATTGCAGTGCCCCTGAGCTCCATTTTTCAACTCGCTTTTTTGGGAGCTGGCCGCAAAAGCGCAGGATTGCTTCAGGCCCTCTTCTGGTTCTGGGGGGCAGGCTGAGCTTGTGCTTAATTCTTCTTCCTGATGGGAAAATAGAGTGACCTGTGCCTGTCCCAACACCTAGAGCTAGTCTCTCATTGGTTCCCCCTCTTCCCGTTCATCCTCAGGACAAATTGCAACCTGTACGGAACAGGAGGTTAAAGGTGCTGATTCTCCAAGGAGGGAGATGGCTAGTAAATCGGCTGGAATGGCGAACCCGAGCAAAGGAGATGAGAAATGAGGTGCGTTTTAGAAACCTTTCCCGATCACACGGTGTACCATCTTCTGGGTTTCTCATGCCTGTTTTCGATGTAGGAAGATGCCCTTGAACCTGGAGATTTGGGACCCATGGGATGGGTACCATGCAGTATTACTTGAAAGGGTCTGCGTTGGCTCACCCAACCTCACCGAACCTCTCAGCCCCAAGAGTGTCCACCCTTATGTCTCAATCAGCTGTGGGTCTAGATATGGTCAATCCAGGTTGCATCACAGCCCCTGAACGAATTTTGTAAGAATTTCTCTCTCTTTCACTGTCTTTGTTTCACGGGTTTTGAAAAGTAATTTATTTTTATAATGGGGTTTAGCTGCTTTTCACGGCTGTGTTTATGCCGCTTTACACCCCCTTGACTCACTTACAGAGAGATAACAATACATAGGTTTGAAGATTCTTACTAGTCAGATATATTCTTGTGCGGTGAATAGGGGGTGTTGAGTCCAGTTCACTGAAAAAGGAATAGGTCTTGTCTCTTACATATTGGGTTTATGGAACGGTATCTGAGCTAATTTGAAACCCTTGTTTTATGCATCACCCCACCTCACCTTGCCCGTTCAGCAGCCATAGTGTGTTTTCTAAACGTGTGACTCTGTTCTGTTTTGTAATTCAGTTCAAGTGTAGCGGTTTTTACATTCCCTCTAGAAGTGATATCTTATGATAAGTGTCTTTTTCTGTGTGACTTATTTCACTTAGAATCGTCGTACCTAAATCCACTCATCGTGCTGCTACTAGCCTTATGACGTTGATTTCATGGCTGAGTGATATTCCATTGTACATGAGGACCCCAACTTCTTTATCCATTTTTCTCTTTCCTAGGATATTTAAGGTGTAATGAAGTGGGGGTTCTTGTCAACAGAGCAGCCCTAAACTTTGGGGTGCCTGTGTCTTGCTGATTTTTAGTTTTCCCAATTTATACGCCCATGAGTGGAAGTGCCCTATGCTCTCCAAGCTGTGTTTTTTAGATGTTTCAGAACACACCGTACACTTCTCCAGAGTGGCTGTTGGCAATTTACATCCCACCCATCAGCGTAGCAAGGCTCCCATTTCTCCATGGCCGGTCCTGCATTTCTGGTTTGGACACTTTTTTCCGCATGGCCCTTTTGCCCGCTGGGAAGCGAGACTTCTTTGGAGCGCTGATTGGCCTTTCCAGGTTGCTTGGTTGGCCAAAAAGGGCGTATGCGTGTTTTCCTGAATATATTCAGGAAAAAACGCATACGCCCTTTTTGGCCAAGGGCATCATTGTCCACGTTTTGCCGCTTTTCATGTGCTTTCAAGGCGATTCGAATCTACCTCCTGAAATCTGTTTCCTGCAATTCTGCCTTGCTTTCAAAGCCTCTTCGTAGCCTTCCCTTAATATATTTGTGGACGAGAGGTATCATTTAAAACTCTGCAGGTTTGTGAATTGCAGTGCCCCTGAGCTCCATTTTTCAACTCGCTTTTTTGGGAGCTGGCCGCAAAAGCGCAGGATTGCTTCAGGCCCTCTTCTGGTTCTGGGGGGCAGGCTGAGCTTGTGCTTAATTCTTCTTCCTGATGGGAAAATAGAGTGACCTGTGCCTGTCCCAACACCTAGAGCTAGTCTCTCATTGGTTCCCCCTCTTCCCCTTCATCCTCAGGACAAATTGCAACCTGTACGGAACAGGAGGTTAAAGGTGCTGATTCTCCAAGGAGGGAGATGGCTAGTAAATCGGCTGGAATGGCGAACCCGAGCAAAGGAGATGAGAAATGAGGTGCGTTTTAGAAACCTTTCCCGATCACACGGTGTACCATCTTCTGGGTTTCTCATGCCTGTTTTCGACGTAGGAAGATGCCCTTGAACCTGGAGATTTGGGACCCATGGGATGGGTACCATGCAGTATTACTTGAAAGGGTCTGCATTGGCTCACCCAACCTCACCGAACCTCTCAGCCCCAAGAGTGTCCACCCTGATGTCTCAATCAGCTGTGGGTCTAGATATGGTCAATCCAGGTTGCATCACAGCCCCTGAACGAATTTTGTAAGAATTTCTCTCTCTTTCACTGTCTTTGTTTCACGGGTTTTGAAAAGTAATTTATTTTTATAATGGGGTTTAGCTGCTTTTCACGGCTGTGTTTATGCCGCTTTACACCCCCTTGACTCACTTACAGAGAGATATCAATACATAGGTTTGAAGATTGTTACTAGTCAGATATATTCTTGTGCGGTGAATAGGGGGTGTTGAGTCCAGTTCACTGAAAAAGGAATAGGTCTTGTCTCTTACATATTGGGTTTATGGAACGGTATCGGAGCTAATTTGAAACCCTTGTTTTATGCATCACCCCACCTCACCTTTCCCGTTCAGCAGCCATAGTGTGTTTTCTAAACGTGTGACTCTGTTCTGTTTTGTAATTCAGTTCAAGTGTAGCGGTTTTTACATTCCCTCTAGAAGTGATATCTTAGGATAAGTGTCTTTTCCTGTGTGACTTATTTCACTTAGAATCGTCGTACCTAAATCCATTCATCGTGCTGCTGCTAGCCTTATGACGTTGATTTCATGGCTGAGTGATATTCCATTGTACATGAGGACCACAACTTCTTTATCCATTTTTCTCTTTCCTAGGATATTTAAGGTGTAATGAAGTGGGGGTTCTTTTCAACAGAGCAGCCCTAAACTTTGGGGTGCCTGTGTCTTGCTGATTTTTAGTTTTCCCAATTTATACGCCCATGAGTGGAAGTGCCCTATGCTCTCCAAGCTGTGTTTTTTAGATGTTTCAGAACACACCGTACACTTCTCCAGAGTGGCTGTTGGCAATTTACATCCCACCCATCAGCGTAGCAAGGCTCCCATTTCTCCATGGCCGGTCCTGCATTTCTGGTTTGGACACTTTTTTCCGCATGGCCCTTTTGCCCGCTGGGAAGCGAGACTTCTTTGGAGCGCTGATTGGCCTTTCCAGGTTGCTTGGTTGGCCAAAAAGGGCGTATGCGTTTTTTCCTGAATATATTCAGGAAAAAACGCATACGCCCTTTTTGGCCAAGGGCATCATTGTCCACGTTTTGCCGCTTTTCATGTGCTTTCAAGGCGATTCGAATCTACCTCCTGAAATCTGTTTCCTGCAATTCTGCCTTGCTTTCAAAGCCTCTTCGTTGCCTTCCCTTAATATATTTGTGGACGAGAGGTATCATTTAAAACTCTGCAGGTTTGTGAATTGCAGTGCCCCTGAGCTCCATTTTTCAACTCGCTTTTTTGGGAGCTGACCGCAAAAGCGCAGGATTGCTTCAGGCCCTCTTCTGGTTCTGGGGGGCAGGCTGAGCTTGTGCTTAATTCTTCTTCCTGATGGGAAAATAGAGTGACCTGTGCCTGTCCCAACACCTAGAGCTAGTCTCTCATTGGTTCCCCCTCTTCCCGTTCATCCTCAGGACAATTTGCAACCTGTACGGAACAGGAGGTTAAAGGTGCTGATTCTCCAAGGAGGGAGATGGCTAGTAAATCGGCTGGAAAGGCGAACCCGAGCAAAGGAGATGAGAAATGAGGTGCGTTTTAGAAACCTTTCCCGATCACACGGTGTACCATGTTCTGGGTTTCTCATGCCTGTTTTCGATGTAGGAAGATGCCCTTGAACCTGGAGATTTGGGACCCATGGGATGGGTACCATGCAGTATTACTTGAAAGGGTCTGCGTTGGCTCACCCAACCTCACCGAACCTCTCAGCCCCAAGAGTGTCCACCCTTATGTCTCAATCAGCTGTGGGTCTAGATATGGTCAATCCAGGTTGCATCACAGCCCCTGAACGAATTTTGTAAGAATTTCTCTCTCTTTCACTGTCTTTGTTTCACGGGTTTTGAAAAGTAATTTATTTTTATAATGGGGTTTAGCTGCTTTTCACGGCTGTGTTTATACCGCTTTACACCCCGTTGACTCACTTACAGAGAGATATCAATACATAGGTTTGAAGATTCTTACTAGTCAGATATATTCTTGTGCGGTGAATAGGGGGTGTTGAGTCCAGTTCACTGAAAAAGGAATAGGTCTTGTCTCTTACATATTGGGTTTATGGAACGGTATCGGAGCTAATTTGAAACCCTTGTTTTATGCATCACCCCACCTCACCTTGCCCGTTCAGCAGCCATAGTGTGATTTCTAAACGTGTGACTCTGTTCTGTTTTGTAATTCAGTTCAAGTGTAGCGGTTTTTACATTCCCTCTAGAAGTGATATCTTATGATAGGTGTGTTTTTCTGTGTGACTTATTTCACTTAGAATCGTCGTACCTAAATCCACTCATCGTGCTGCTACTAGCCTTATGACGTTGATTTCATGGCTGAGTGATATTCCATTTTACATGAGGACCCCAACTTCTTTATCCATTTTTCTCTTTCCTAGGATATTTAAGGTGTAATGAAGTGGGGGTTCTTGTCAACAGAGCAGCCCTAAACTTTGGGGTGCCTGTGTCTTGCTGATTTTTAGTTTTCCCAATTTATACGGCCATGAGTGGAAGTGCCCTATGCTCTCCAAGCTGTGTTTTTTAGATGTTTCAGGACACACCGTACACTTCTCCAGAGTGGCTGTTGGCAATTTACATCCCACCCATCAGCGTAGCAAGGCTCCCATTTCTCCATGGCCGGTCCTGCATTTCTGGTTTGGACACTTTTTTCCGCATGGCCCTTTTGCCCGCTGGGAAGCGAGACTTCTTTGGAGCACTGATTGGCCTTTCCAGGTTGCTTGGTTGGCCAAAAAGGGCGTATGCGTTTTTTCCTGAATATATTCAGGAAAAAACGCATACGCCCTTTTTGGCCAAGGGCATCATTGTCCACGTTTTGCCGCTTTTCATGTGCTTTCAAGGCGATTCGAATCTACCTCCTGAAATCTGTTTCCTGCAATTCTGCCTTGCTTTCAAAGCCTCTTCGTTGCCTTCCCTTAATATATTTGTGGACGAGAGGTATCATTTAAAACTCTGCAGGTTTGTGAATTGCAGTGCCCCTGAGCTCCATTTTTCAACTCGCTTTTTTGGGAGCTGGCCGCAAAAGCGCAGGATTGCTTCAGGCCCTCTTCTGGTTCTGGGGGGCAGGCTGAGCTTGTGCTTAATTCTTCTTCCTGATGGGAAAATAGAGTGACCTGTGCCTGTCCCAACACCTAGAGCTAGTCTCTCATTGGTTCCCCCTCTTCCCGTTCATCCTCAGGACAAATTGCAACCTGTACGGAACAGGAGGTTAAAGGTGCTGATTCTCCAAGGAGGGAGATGGCTAGTAAATCGGCTGGAATGGCGAACCCGAGCAAAGGAGATGAGAAATGAGGTGCGTTTTAGAAACCTTTCCCGATCACACGGTGTACCATCTTCTGGGTTTTTCATGCCTGTTTTCGACATAGGAAGATGCCGTTGAACCTGGAGATTTGGGACCCATGGGATGGGTACCATGCAGTATTACTTGAAAGGGTCTGCGTTGGCTCACCCAACCTCACCGAACCTCTCAGCCCCAAGAGTGTCCACCCTGATGTCTCAATCAGCTGTGGGTCTAGATATGGTCAATCCAGGTTGCATCACAGCCCCTGAACGAATTTTGTAAGAATTTCTCTCTCTTTCACTGTCTTTGTTTCACGGGTTTTGAAAAGTAATTTATTTTTATAATGGGGTTTAGCTGCTTTTCACGGCTGTGTTTATGCCGCTTTACACCCCCTTGACTCACTTACAGAGAGATATCAATACATAGGTTTGAAGATTCTTACTAGTCAGATATATTCTTGTGCGGTGAATAGGGGGTGTTGAGTCCAGTTCACTGAAAAAGGAATAGGTCTTGTCTCTTACATATTGGGTTTATGGAACGGTATCGGAGCTAATTTGAAACCCTTGTTTTATGCATCACCCCACCTCACCTTGCCCGTTCAGCAGCCATAGTGTGTTTTCTAAACGTGTGACTCTGTTCTGTTTTGTAATTCAGTTCAAGTGTAGCGGTTTTTACATTCCCTCTAGAAGTGGTATCTTATGATAGGTGTGTTTTTCTGTGTGACTTATTTCACTTAGAATCGTCGTACCTAAATCCACTCATCGTGCTGCTACTAGCCTTATGACGTTGATTTCATGGCTGAGTGATATTCCATTGTACATGAGGACCCCAACTTCTTTATCCATTTTTCTCTTTCCTAGGATATTTAAGGTGTAATGAAGTGGGGGTTCTTGTCAACAGAGCAGCCCTAAACTTTGGGGTGCCTGTGTCTTGCTGATTTTTAGTTTTCCCAATTTATACGCCCATGAGTGGAAGTGCCCTATGCTCTCCAAGCTGTGTTTTTTAGATGTTTCAGAACACACCGTACACTTCTCCAGAGTGGCTGTTGGCAATTTACATCCCACCCATCAGCGTAGCAAGGCTCCCATTTCTCCATGGCCAGTCCTGCATTTCTGGTTTGGACACTTTTTTCCGCATGGCCCTTTTGCCCGCTGGGAAGCGAGACTTCTTTGGAGCGCTGATTGGCCTTTCCAGGTTGCTTGGTTGGCCAAAAAGGGCGTATGCGTTTTTTCCTGAATATATTCAGGAAAAAACGCATACGCCCTTTTTGGCCAAGGGCATCATTGTCCACGTTTTGCCGCTTTTCATGTGCTTTCAAGGCGATTCGAATCTACCTCCTGAAATCTGTTTCCTGCAATTCTGCCTTGCTTTCAAAGCCTCTTCGTAGCCTTCCCTTAATATATTTGTGGACGAGAGGTATCATTTAAAACTCTGCAGGTTTGTGAATTGCAGTGCCCCTGAGCTCCATTTTTCAACTCGCTTTTTTGGGAGCTGACCGCAAAAGCGCAGGATTGCTTCAGGCCCTCTTCTGGTTCTGGGGGGCAGGCTGAGCTTGTGCTTAATTCTTCTTCCTGATGGGAAAATAGAGTGACCTGTGCCTGTCCCAACACCTAGAGCTAGTCTCTCATTGGTTCCCCCTCTTCCCGTTCATCCTCAGGACAAATTGCAACCTGTACGGAACAGGAGGTTAAAGGTGCTGATTCTCCAAGGAGGGAGATGACTAGTAAATCGGCTGGAATGGCGAACCCGAGCAAAGGAGATGAGAAATGAGGTGCGTTTTAGAAACCTTTCCTGATCACACGGTGTACCATCTTCTGGGTTTCTCATGCCTGTTTTCGACGTAGGAAGATGCCCTTGAACCTGGAGATTTGGGACCCATGGGATGGGTACCATGCAGTATTACTTGAAAGGGTCTGCGTTGGCTCACCCAACCTCACCGAACCTCTCAGCCCCAAGAGTGTCCACCCTTATGTCTCAATCAGCTGTGGGTCTAGATATGGTCAATCCAGGTTGCATCACAGCCCCTGAACGAATTTTGTAAGAATTTCTCTCTCTTTCACTGTCTTTGTTTCACGGGTTTTGAAAAGTAATTTATTTTTATAATGGGGTTTAGCTGCTTTTCACGGCTGTGTTTATGCCGCTTTACACCCCCTTGACTCACTTACAGAGAGATATCAATACATAGGTTTGAAGATTCTTACTAGTCAGATATATTCTTGTGCGGTGAATAGGGGGTGTTGAGTCCAGTTCACTGAAAAAGGAATAGGTCTTGTCTCTTACATATTGGGTTTATGGAACGGTATCTGAGCTAATTTGAAACCCTTGTTTTATGCATCACCCCACCTCACCTTGCCCGTTCAGCAGCCATAGTGTGTTTTCTAAACGTGTGACTCTGTTCTGTTTTGTAATTCAGTTCAAGTGTAGCGGTTTTTACATTCCCTCTAGAAGTGATATCTTATGATAAGTGTCTTTTTCTGTGTGACTTATTTCACTTAGAATCGTCGTACCTAAATCCACTCATCGTGCTGCTACTAGCCTTATGACGTTGATTTCATGGCTGAGTGATATTCCATTGTACATGAGGACCCCAACTTCTTTATCCATTTTTCTCTTTCCTAGGATATTTAAGGTGTAATGAAGTGGGGGTTCTTGTCAACAGAGCAGCCCTAAACTTTGGGGTGCCTGTGTCTTGCTGATTTTTAGTTTTCCCAATTTATACGCCCATGAGTGGAAGTGCCCTATGCTCTCCAAGCTGTGTTTTTTAGATGTTTCAGAACACACCGTACACTTCTCCAGAGTGGCTGTTGGCAATTTACATCCCACCCATCAGCGTAGCAAGGCTCCCATTTCTCCATGGCCGGTCCTGCATTTCTGGTTTGGACACTTTTTTCCGCATGGCCCTTTTGCCCGCTGGGAAGCGAGACTTCTTTGGAGCGCTGATTGGCCTTTCCAGGTTGCTTGGTTGGCCAAAAAGGGCGTATGCGTTTTTTCCTGAATATATTCAGGAAAAAACGCATACGCCCTTTTTGGCCAAGGGCATCATTGTCCACGTTTTGCCGCTTTTCATGTGCTTTCAAGGCGATTCGAATCTACCTCCTGAAATCTGTTTCCTGCAATTCTGCCTTGCTTTCAAAGCCTCTTCGTAGCCTTCCCTTAATATATTTGTGGACGAGAGGTATCATTTAAAACTCTGCAGGTTTGTGAATTGCAGTGCCCCTGAGCTCCATTTTTCAACTCGCTTTTTTGGGAGCTGGCCGCAAAAGCGCAGGATTGCTTCAGGCCCTCTTCTGGTTCTGGGGGGCAGGCTGAGCTTGTGCTTAATTCTTCTTCCTGATGGGAAAATAGAGTGACCTGTGCCTGTCCCAACACCTAGAGCTAGTCTCTCATTGGTTCCCCCTCTTCCCCTTCATCCTCAGGACAAATTGCAACCTGTACGGAACAGGAGGTTAAAGGTGCTGATTCTCCAAGGAGGGAGATGGCTAGTAAATCGGCTGGAATGGCGAACCCGAGCAAAGGAGATGAGAAATGAGGTGCGTTTTAGAAACCTTTCCCGATCACACGGTGTACCATCTTCTGGGTTTCTCATGCCTGTTTTCGATGTAGGATGATGCCCTTGAACCTGGAGATTTGGGACCCATGGGATGGGTACCATGCAGTATTACTTGAAAGGGTCTGCGTTGGCTCACCCAACCTCACCGAACCTCTCAGCCCCAAGAGTGTCCACCCTTATGTCTCAATCAGCTGTGGGTCTAGATATGGTCAATCCAGGTTGCATCACAGCCCCTGAACGAATTTTGTAAGAATTTCTCTCTCTTTCACTGTCTTTGTTTCACGGGTTTTGAAAAGTAATTTATTTTTATAATGGGGTTTAGCTGCTTTTCACGGCTGTGTTTATGCCGCTTTACACCCCCTTGACTCACTTACAGAGAGATATCAATACATAGGTTTGAAGATTCTTACTAGTCAGATATATTCTTGTGCGGTGAATAGGGGGTGTTGAGTCCAGTTCACTGAAAAAGGAATAGGTCTTGTCTCTTACATATTGGGTTTATGGAACGGTATCTGAGCTAATTTGAAACCCTTGTTTTATGCATCACCCCACCTCACCTTGCCCGTTCAGCAGCCATAGTGTGTTTTCTAAACGTGTGACTCTGTTCTGTTTTGTAATTCAGTTCAAGTGTAGCGGTTTTTACATTCCCTCTAGAAGTGATATCTTATGATAAGTGTCTTTTTCTGTGTGACTTATTTCACTTAGAATCGTCGTACCTAAATCCACTCATCGTGCTGCTACTAGCCTTATGACGTTGATTTCATGGCTGAGTGATATTCCATTGTACATGAGGACCCCAACTTCTTTATCCATTTTTCTCTTTCCTAGGATATTTAAGGTGTAATGAAGTGGGGGTTCTTGTCAACAGAGCAGCCCTAAACTTTGGGGTGCCTGTGTCTTGCTGATTTTTAGTTTTCCCAATTTATACGCCCATGAGTGGAAGTGCCCTATGCTCTCCAAGCTGTGTTTTTTAGATGTTTCAGAACACACCGTACACTTCTCCAGAGTGGCTGTTGGCAATTTACATCCCACCCATCAGCGTAGCAAGGCTCCCATTTCTCCATGGCCGGTCCTGCATTTCTGGTTTGGACACTTTTTTCCGCATGGCCCTTTTGCCCGCTTGGAAGCTAGACTTCTTTGGAGCGCTGATTGGCATTTCCAGGTTGCTTGGTTGGCCAAAAAGGGCGTATGCGTTTTTTCCTGAATATATTCAGGAAAAAACGCATACGCCCTTTTTGGCCAAGGGCATCATTGTCCACGTTTTGCCGCTTTTCATGTGCTTTCAAGGCGATTCGAATCTACCTCCTGAAATCTGTTTCCTGCAATTCTGCCTTGCTTTCAAAGCCTCTTCGTTGCCTTCCCTTAATATATTTGTGGACGAGAGGTATCATTTAAAACTCTGCAGGTTTGTGAATTGCAGTGCCCCTGAGCTCCATTTTTCAACTCGCTTTTTTGGGAGCTGGCCGCAAAAGCGCAGGATTGCTTCAGGCCCTCTTCTGGTTCTGGGGGGCAGGCTGAGCTTGTGCTTAATTCTTCTTCCTGATGGGAAAATAGAGTGACCTGTGCCTGTCCCAACACCTAGAGCTAGTCTCTCATTGGTTCCCCCTCTTCCCGTTCATCCTCAGGACAAATTGCAACCTGTACGGAACAGGAGGTTAAAGGTGCTGATTCTCCAAGGAGGGAGATGGCTAGTAAATCGGCTGGAATGGCGAACCCGAGCAAAGGAGATGAGAAATGAGGTGCGTTTTAGAAACCTTTCCCGATCACACGGTGTACCATCTTCTGGGGTTCTCATGCCTGTTTTCGACGTAGGAAGATGCCCTTGAACCTGGAGATTTGGGACCCATGGGATGGGTACCATGCAGTATTACTTGAAAGGGTCTGCGTTGGCTCACCCAACCTCACCGAACCTCTCAGCCCCAAGAGTGTCCACCCTTATGTCTCAATCAGCTGTGGGTCTAGATATGGTCAATCCAGGTTGCATCACAGCCCCTGAACGAATTTTGTAAGAATTTCTCTCTCTTTCACTGTCTTTGTTTCACGGGTTTTGAAAAGTAATTTATTTTTATAATGGGGTTTAGCTGCTTTTCACGGCTGTGTTTATGGCGCTTTACACCCCCTTGACTCACTTACAGAGAGATATCAATACATAGGTTTGAAGATTCTTACTAGTCAGATATATTCTTGTGCGGTGAATAGGGGGTGTTGAGTCCAGTTCACTGAAAAAGGAATAGGTCTTGTCTCTTACATATTGGGTTTATGGAACGGTATCTGAGCTAAATTGAAACCCTTGTTTTATGCATCACCCCACCTCAGCTTTCCCGTTCAGCAGCCATAGTGTGTTTTCTAAACGTGTGACTCTGTTCTGTTTTGTAATTCAGTTCAAGTGTAGCGGTTTTTACATTCCCTCTAGAAGTGATATCTTATGATAAGTGTCTTTTTCTGTGTGACTTATTTCACTTAGAATCGTCGTACCTAAATCCACTCATCGTGCTGCTACTAGCCTTATGACGTTGATTTCATGGCTGAGTGATATTCCATTGTACATGAGGACCCCAACTTCTTTATCCATTTTTCTCTTTCCTAGGATATTTAAGGTGTAATGAAGTGGGGGTTCTTGTCAACAGAGCAGCCCTAAACTTTGGGGTGCCTGTGTCTTGCTGATTTTTAGTTTTCCCAATTTATACGCCCATGAGTGGAAGTGCCCTATGCTCTCCAAGCTGTGTTTTTTAGATGTTTCAGAACACACCGTACACTTCTCCAGAGTGGCTGTTGGCAATTTACATCCCACCCATCAGCGTAGCAAGGCTCCCATTTCTCCATGGCCGGTCCTGCATTTCTGGTTTGGACACTTTTTTCCGCATGGCCCTTTTGCCCGCTGGGAAGCGAGACTTCTTTGGAGCGCTGATTGGCCTTTCCAGGTTGCTTGGTTGGCCAAAAAGGGCGTATGCGTTTTTTCCTGAATATATTCAGGAAAAAACGCATACGCCATTTTTGGCCAAGGGCATCATTGTCCACGTTTTGCCGCTTTTCATGTGCTTTCAAGGCGATTCGAATCTACCTCCTGAAATCTGTTTCCTGCAATTCTGCCTTGCTTTCAAAGCCTCTTCGTTGCCTTCCCTTAATATATTTGTGGACGAGAGGTATCATTTAAAACTCTGCAGGTTTGTGAATTGCAGTGCCCCTGAGCTCCATTTTTCAACTCGCTTTTTTGGGAGCTGACCGCAAAAGCGCAGGATTGCTTCAGGCCCTCTTCTGGTTCTGGGGGGCAGGCTGAGCTTGTGCTTAATTCTTCTTCCTGATGGGAAAATAGAGTGACCTGTGCCTGTCCCAACACCTAGAGCTAGTCTCTCATTGGTTCCCCCTCTTCCCGTTCATCCTCAGGACAATTTGCAACCTGTACGGAACAGGAGGTTAAAGGTGCTGATTCTCCAAGGAGGGAGATGGCTAGTAAATCGGCTGGAAAGGCGAACCCGAGCAAAGGAGATGAGAAATGAGGTGCGTTTTAGAAACCTTTCCCGATCACACGGTGTACCATGTTCTGGGTTTCTCATGCCTGTTTTCGATGTAGGAAGATGCCCTTGAACCTGGAGATTTGGGACCCATGGGATGGGTACCATGCAGTACTACTTGAAAGGGTCTGCGTTGGCTCACCCAACCTCACCGAACCTCTCAGCCCCAAGAGTGTCCACCCTTATGTCTCAATCAGCTGTGGGTCTAGATATGGTCAATCCAGGTTGCATCACAGCCCCTGAACGAATTTTGTAAGAATTTCTCTCTCTTTCACTGTCTTTGTTTCACGGGTTTTGAAAAGTAATTTATTTTTATAATGGGGTTTAGCTGCTTTTCACGGCTGTGTTTATACCGCTTTACACCCCGTTGACTCACTTACAGAGAGATATCAATACATAGGTTTGAAGATTCTTACTAGTCAGATATATTCTTGTGCGGTGAATAGGGGGTGTTGAGTCCAGTTCACTGAAAAAGGAATAGGTCTTGTCTCTTACATATTGGGTTTATGGAACGGTATCGGAGCTAATTTGAAACCCTTGTTTTATGCATCACCCCACCTCACCTTGCCCGTTCAGCAGCCATAGTGTGATTTCTAAACGTGTGACTCTGTTCTGTTTTGTAATTCAGTTCAAGTGTAGCGGTTTTTACATTCCCTCTAGAAGTGATATCTTATGATAGGTGTGTTTTTCTGTGTGACTTATTTCACTTAGAATCGTCGTACCTAAATCCACTCATCGTGCTGCTACTAGCCTTATGACGTTGATTTCATGGCTGAGTGATATTCCATTTTACATGAGGACCCCAACTTCTTTATCCATTTTTCTCTTTCCTAGGATATTTAAGGTGTAATGAAGTGGGGGTTCTTGTCAACAGAGCAGCCCTAAACTTTGGGGTGCCTGTGTCTTGCTGATTTTTAGTTTTCCCAATTTATACGGCCATGAGTGGAAGTGCCCTATGCTCTCCAAGCTGTGTTTTTTAGATGTTTCAGGACACACCGTACACTTCTCCAGAGTGGCTGTTGGCAATTTACATCCCACCCATCAGCGTAGCAAGGCTCCCATTTCTCCATGGCCGGTCCTGCATTTCTGGTTTGGACACTTTTTTCCGCATGGCCCTTTTGCCCGCTGGGAAGCGAGACTTCTTTGGAGCACTGATTGGCCTTTCCAGGTTGCTTGGTTGGCCAAAAAGGGCGTATGCGTTTTTTCCTGAATATATTCAGGAAAAAACGCATACGCCCTTTTTGGCCAAGGGCATCATTGTCCACGTTTTGCCGCTTTTCATGTGCTTTCAAGGCGATTCGAATCTACCTCCTGAAATCTGTTTCCTGCAATTCTGCCTTGCTTTCAAAGCCTCTTCGTTGCCTTCCCTTAATATATTTGTGGACGAGAGGTATCATTTAAAACTCTGCAGGTTTGTGAATTGCAGTGCCCCTGAGCTCCATTTTTCAACTCGCTTTTTTGGGAGCTGGCCGCAAAAGCGCAGGATTGCTTCAGGCCCTCTTCTGGTTCTGGGGGGCAGGCTGAGCTTGTGCTTAATTCTTCTTCCTGATGGGAAAATAGAGTGACCTGTGCCTGTCCCAACACCTAGAGCTAGTCTCTCATTGGTTCCCCCTCTTCCCGTTCATCCTCAGGACAAATTGCAACCTGTACGGAACAGGAGGTTAAAGGTGCTGATTCTCCAAGGAGGGAGATGGCTAGTAAATCGGCTGGAATGGCGAACCCGAGCAAAGGAGATGAGAAATGAGGTGCGTTTTAGAAACCTTTCCCGATCACACGGTGTACCATCTTCTGGGTTTTTCATGCCTGTTTTCGACATAGGAAGATGCCCTTGAACCTGGAGATTTGGGACCCATGGGATGGGTACCATGCAGTATTACTTGAAAGGGTCTGCGTTGGCTCACCCAACCTCACCGAACCTCTCAGCCCCAAGAGTGTCCACCCTGATGTCTCAATCAGCTGTGGGTCTAGATATGGTCAATCCAGGTTGCATCACAGCCCCTGAACGAATTTTGTAAGAATTTCTCTCTCTTTCACTGTCTTTGTTTCACGGGTTTTGAAAAGTAATTTATTTTTATAATGGGGTTTAGCTGCTTTTCACGGCTGTGTTTATGCCGCTTTACACCCCCTTGACTCACTTACAGAGAGATATCAATACATAGGTTTGAAGATTCTTACTAGTCAGATATATTCTTGTGCGGTGAATAGGGGGTGTTGAGTCCAGTTCACTGAAAAAGGAATAGGTCTTGTCTCTTACATATTGGGTTTATGGAACGGTATCGGAGCTAATTTGAAACCCTTGTTTTATGCATCACCCCACCTCACCTTGCCCGTTCAGCAGCCATAGTGTGTTTTCTAAACGTGTGACTCTGTTCTGTTTTGTAATTCAGTTCAAGTGTAGCGGTTTTTACATTCCCTCTAGAAGTGGTATCTTATGATAGGTGTGTTTTTCTGTGTGACTTATTTCACTTAGAATCGTCGTACCTAAATCCACTCATCGTGCTGCTACTAGCCTTATGACGTTGATTTCATGGCTGAGTGATATTCCATTGTACATGAGGACCCCAACTTCTTTATCCATTTTTCTCTTTCCTAGGATATTTAAGGTGTAATGAAGTGGGGGTTCTTGTCAACAGAGCAGCCCTAAACTTTGGGGTGCCTGTGTCTTGCTGATTTTTAGTTTTCCCAATTTATACGCCCATGAGTGGAAGTGCCCTATGCTCTCCAAGCTGTGTTTTTTAGATGTTTCAGAACACACCGTACACTTCTCCAGAGTGGCTGTTGGCAATTTACATCCCACCCATCAGCGTAGCAAGGCTCCCATTTCTCCATGGCCAGTCCTGCATTTCTGGTTTGGACACTTTTTTCCGCATGGCCCTTTTGCCCGCTGGGAAGCGAGACTTCTTTGGAGCGCTGATTGGCCTTTCCAGGTTGCTTGGTTGGCCAAAAAGGGCGTATGCGTTTTTTCCTGAATATATTCAGGAAAAAACGCATACGCCCTTTTTGGCCAAGGGCATCATTGTCCACGTTTTGCCGCTTTTCATGTGCTTTCAAGGCGATTCGAATCTACCTCCTGAAATCTGTTTCCTGCAATTCTGCCTTGCTTTCAAAGCCTCTTCGTAGCCTTCCCTTAATATATTTGTGGACGAGAGGTATCATTTAAAACTCTGCAGGTTTGTGAATTGCAGTGCCCCTGAGCTCCATTTTTCAACTCGCTTTTTTGGGAGCTGACCGCAAAAGCGCAGGATTGCTTCAGGCCCTCTTCTGGTTCTGGGGGGCAGGCTGAGCTTGTGCTTAATTCTTCTTCCTGATGGGAAAATAGAGTGACCTGTGCCTGTCCCAACACCTAGAGCTAGTCTCTCATTGGTTCCCCCTCTTCCCGTTCATCCTCAGGACAAATTGCAACCTGTACGGAACAGGAGGTTAAAGGTGCTGATTCTCCAAGGAGGGAGATGACTAGTAAATCGGCTGGAATGGCGAACCCGAGCAAAGGAGATGAGAAATGAGGTGCGTTTTAGAAACCTTTCCTGATCACACGGTGTACCATCTTCTGGATTTCTCATGCCTGTTTTCGACGTAGGAAGATGCCCTTGAACCTGGAGATTTGGGACCCATGGGATGGGTACCATGCAGTATTACTTGAAAGGGTCTGCGTTGGCTCACCCAACCTCACCGAACCTCTCAGCCCCAAGAGTGTCCACCCTTATGTCTCAATCAGCTGTGGGTCTAGATATGGTCAATCCAGGTTGCATCACAGCCCCTGAACGAATTTTGTAAGAATTTCTCTCTCTTTCACTGTCTTTGTTTCACGGGTTTTGAAAAGTAATTTATTTTTATAATGGGGTTTAGCTGCTTTTCACGGCTGTGTTTATGCCGCTTTACACCCCCTTGACTCACTTACAGAGAAATATCAATACATAGGTTTGAAGATTCTTACTAGTCAGATATATTCTTGTGCGGTGAATAGGGGGTGTTGAGTCCAGTTCACTGAAAAAGGAATAGGTCTTGTCTCTTACATATTGGGTTTATGGAACGGTATCTGAGCTAATTTGAAACCCTTGTTTTATGCATCACCCCACCTCACCTTGCCCGTTCAGCAGCCATAGTGTGTTTTCTAAACGTGTGACTCTGTTCTGTTTTGTAATTCAGTTCAAGTGTAGCGGTTTTTACATTCCCTCTAGAAGTGATATCTTATGATAAGTGTCTTTTTCTGTGTGACTTATTTCACTTAGAATCGTCGTACCTAAATCCACTCATCGTGCTGCTACTAGCCTTATGACGTTGATTTCATGGCTGAGTGATATTCCATTGTACATGAGGACCCCAACTTCTTTATCCATTTTTCTCTTTCCTAGGATATTTAAGGTGTAATGAAGTGGGGGTTCTTGTCAACAGAGCAGCCCTAAACTTTGGGGTGCCTGTGTCTTGCTGATTTTTAGTTTTCCCAATTTATACGCCCATGAGTGGAAGTGCCCTATGCTCTCCAAGCTGTGTTTTTTAGATGTTTCAGAACACACCGTACACTTCTCCAGAGTGGCTGTTGGCAATTTACATCCCACCCATCAGCGTAGCAAGGCTCCCATTTCTCCATGGCCGGTCCTGCATTTCTGGTTTGGACACTTTTTTCCGCATGGCCCTTTTGCCCGCTGGGAAGCGAGACTTCTTTGGAGCGCTGATTGGCCTTTCCAGGTTGCTTGGTTGGCCAAAAAGGGCGTATGCGTTTTTTCCTGAATATATTCAGGAAAAAACGCATACGCCCTTTTTGGCCAAGGGCATCATTGTCCACGTTTTGCCGCTTTTCATGTGCTTTCAAGGCGATTCGAATCTACCTCCTGAAATCTGTTTCCTGCAATTCTGCCTTGCTTTCAAAGCCTCTTCGTAGCCTTCCCTTAATATATTTGTGGACGAGAGGTATCATTTAAAACTCTGCAGGTTTGTGAATTGCAGTGCCCCTGAGCTCCATTTTTCAACTCGCTTTTTTGGGAGCTGGCCGCAAAAGCGCAGGATTGCTTCAGGCCCTCTTCTGGTTCTGGGGGGCAGGCTGAGCTTGTGCTTAATTCTTCTTCCTGATGGGAAAATAGAGTGACCTGTGCCTGTCCCAACACCTAGAGCTAGTCTCTCATTGGTTCCCCCTCTTCCCGTTCATCCTCAGGACAAATTGCAACCTGTACGGAACAGGAGGTTAAAGGTGCTGATTCTCCAAGGAGGGAGATGGCTAGTAAATCGGCTGGAATGGCGAACCCGAGCAAAGGAGATGAGAAATGAGGTGCGTTTTAGAAACCTTTCCCGATCACACGGTGTACCATCTTCTGGGTTTCTCATGCCTGTTTTCGATGTAGGAAGATGCCCTTGAACCTGGAGATTTGGGACCCATGGGATGGGTACCATGCAGTATTACTTGAAAGGGTCTGCGTTGGCTCACCCAACCTCACCGAACCTCTCAGCCCCAAGAGTGTCCACCCTTATGTCTCAATCAGCTGTGGGTCTAGATATGGTCAATCCAGGTTGCATCACAGCCCCTGAACGAATTTTGTAAGAATTTCTCTCTCTTTCACTGTCTTTGTTTCACGGGTTTTGAAAAGTAATTTATTTTTATAATGGGGTTTAGCTGCTTTTCACGGCTGTGTTTATGCCGCTTTACACCCCCTTGACTCACTTACAGAGAGATATCAATACATAGGTTTGAAGATTCTTACTAGTCAGATATATTCTTGTGCGGTGAATAGGGGGTGTTGAGTCCAGTTCACTGAAAAAGGAATAGGTCTTGTCTCTTACATATTGGGTTTATGGAACGGTATCTGAGCTAATTTGAAACCCTTGTTTTATGCATCACCCCACCTCACCTTGCCCGTTCAGCAGCCATAGTGTGTTTTCTAAACGTGTGACTCTGTTCTGTTTTGTAATTCAGTTCAAGTGTAGCGGTTTTTACATTCCCTCTAGAAGTGATATCTTATGATAAGTGTCTTTTTCTGTGTGACTTATTTCACTTAGAATCGTCGTACCTAAATCCACTCATCGTGCTGCTACTAGCCTTATGACGTTGATTTCATGGCTGAGTGATATTCCATTGTACATGAGGACCCCAACTTCTTTATCCATTTTTCTCTTTCCTAGGATATTTAAGGTGTAATGAAGTGGGGGTTCTTGTCAACAGAGCAGCCCTAAACTTTGGGGTGCCTGTGTCTTGCTGATTTTTAGTTTTCCCAATTTATACGCCCATGAGTGGAAGTGCCCTATGCTCTCCAAGCTGTGTTTTTTAGATGTTTCAGAACACACCGTACACTTCTCCAGAGTGGCTGTTGGCAATTTACATCCCACCCATCAGCGTAGCAAGGCTCCCATTTCTCCATGGCCGGTCCTGCATTTCTGGTTTGGACACTTTTTTCCGCATGGCCCTTTTGCCCGCTGGGAAGCGAGACTTCTTTGGAGCGCTGATTGGCCTTTCCAGGTTGCTTGGTTGGCCAAAAAGGGCGTATGCGTTTTTTCCTGAATATATTCAGGAAAAAACGCATACGCCCTTTTTGGCCAAGGGCATCATTGTCCACGTTTTGCCGCTTTTCATGTGCTTTCAAGGCGATTCGAATCTACCTCCTGAAATCTGTTTCCTGCAATTCTGCCTTGCTTTCAAAGCCTCTTCGTAGCCTTCCCTTAATATATTTGTGGACGAGAGGTATCATTTAAAACTCTGCAGGTTTGTGAATTGCAGTGCCCCTGAGCTCCATTTTTCAACTCGCTTTTTTGGGAGCTGGCCGCAAAAGCGCAGGATTGCTTCAGGCCCTCTTCTGGTTCTGGGGGGCAGGCTGAGCTTGTGCTTAATTCTTCTTCCTGATGGGAAAATAGAGTGACCTGTGCCTGTCCCAACACCTAGAGCTAGTCTCTCATTGGTTCCCCCTCTTCCCCTTCATCCTCAGGACAAATTGCAACCTGTACGGAACAGGAGGTTAAAGGTGCTGATTCTCCAAGGAGGGAGATGGCTAGTAAATCGGCTGGAATGGCGAACCCGAGCAAAGGAGATGAGAAATGAGGTGCGTTTTAGAAACCTTTCCCGATCACACGGTGTACCATCTTCTGGGTTTCTCATGCCTGTTTTCGATGTAGGAAGATGCCCTTGAACCTGGAGATTTGGGACCCATGGGATGGGTACCATGCAGTATTACTTGAAAGGGTCTGCGTTGGCTCACCCAACCTCACCGAACCTCTCAGCCCCAAGAGTGTCCACCCTTATGTCTCAATCAGCTGTGGGTCTAGATATGGTCAATCCAGGTTGCATCACAGCCCCTGAACGAATTTTGTAAGAATTTCTCTCTCTTTCACTGTCTTTGTTTCACGGGTTTTGAAAAGTAATTTATTTTTATAATGGGGTTTAGCTGCTTTTCACGGCTGTGTTTATGCCGCTTTACACCCCCTTGACTCACTTACAGAGAGATATCAATACATAGGTTTGAAGATTCTTACTAGTCAGATATATTCTTGTGCGGTGAATAGGGGGTGTTGAGTCCAGTTCACTGAAAAAGGAATAGGTCTTGTCTCTTACATATTGGGTTTATGGAACGGTATCTGAGCTAATTTGAAACCCTTGTTTTATGCATCACCCCACCTCACCTTGCCCGTTCAGCAGCCATAGTGTGTTTTCTAAACGTGTGACTCTGTTCTGTTTTGTAATTCAGTTCAAGTGTAGCGGTTTTTACATTCCCTCTAGAAGTGATATCTTATGATAAGTGTCTTTTTCTGTGTGACTTATTTCACTTAGAATCGTCGTACCTAAATCCACTCATCGTGCTGCTACTAGCCTTATGACGTTGATTTCATGGCTGAGTGATATTCCATTGTACATGAGGACCCCAACTTCTTTATCCATTTTTCTCTTTCCTAGGATATTTAAGGTGTAATGAAGTGGGGGTTCTTGTCAACAGAGCAGCCCTAAACTTTGGGGTGCCTGTGTCTTGCTGATTTTTAGTTTTCCCAATTTATACGCCCATGAGTGGAAGTGCCCTATGCTCTCCAAGCTGTGTTTTTTAGATGTTTCAGAACACACCGTACACTTCTCCAGAGTGGCTGTTGGCAATTTACATCCCACCCATCAGCGTAGCAAGGCTCCCATTTCTCCATGGCCGGTCCTGCATTTCTGGTTTGGACACTTTTTTCCGCATGGCCCTTTTGCCCGCTTGGAAGCTAGACTTCTTTGGAGCGCTGATTGGCATTTCCAGGTTGCTTGGTTGGCCAAAAAGGGCGTATGCGTTTTTTCCTGAATATATTCAGGAAAAAACGCATACGCCCTTTTTGGCCAAGGGCATCATTGTCCACGTTTTGCCGCTTTTCATGTGCTTTCAAGGCGATTCGAATCTACCTCCTGAAATCTGTTTCCTGCAATTCTGCCTTGCTTTCAAAGCCTCTTCGTTGCCTTCCCTTAATATATTTGTGGACGAGAGGTATCATTTAAAACTCTGCAGGTTTGTGAATTGCAGTGCCCCTGAGCTCCATTTTTCAACTCGCTTTTTTGGGAGCTGGCCACAAAAGCGCAGGATTGCTTCAGGCCCTCTTCTGGTTCTGGGGGGCAGGCTGAGCTTGTGCTTAATTCTTCTTCCTGATGGGAAAATAGAGTGACCTGTGCCTGTCCCAACACCTAGAGCTAGTCTCTCATTGGTTCCCCCTCTTCCCGTTCATCCTCAGGACAAATTGCAACCTGTACGGAACAGGAGGTTAAAGGTGCTGATTCTCCAAGGAGGGAGATGGCTAGTAAATCGGCTGGAATGGCGAACCCGAGCAAAGGAGATGAGAAATGAGGTGCGTTTTAGAAACCTTTCCCGATCACACGGTGTACCATCTTCTGGGGTTCTCATGCCTGTTTTCGACGTAGGAAGATGCCCTTGAACCTGGAGATTTGGGACCCATGGGATGGGTACCATGCAGTATTACTTGAAAATGTCTGCGTTGGCTCACCCAACCTCACCGAACCTCTCAGCCCCAAGAGTGTCCACCCTTATGTCTCAATCAGCTGTGGGTCTAGATATGGTCAATCCAGGTTGCATCACAGCCCCTGAACGAATTTTGTAAGAATTTCTCTCTCTTTCACTGTCTTTGTTTCACGGGTTTTGAAAAGTAATTTATTTTTATAATGGGGTTTAGCTGCTTTTCACGGCTGTGTTTATGGCGCTTTACACCCCCTTGACTCACTTACAGAGAGATATCAATACATAGGTTTGAAGATTCTTACTAGTCAGATATATTTTTGTGCGGTGAATAGGGGGTGTTGAGTCCAGTTCACTGAAAAAGGAATAGGTCTTGTCTCTTACATATTGGGTTTATGGAACGGTATCTGAGCTAAATTGAAACCCTTGTTTTATGCATCACCCCACCTCACCTTTCCCGTTCAGCAGCCATAGTGTGTTTTCTAAACGTGTGACTCTGTTCTGTTTTGTAATTCAGTTCAAGTGTAGCGGTTTTTACATTCCCTCTAGAAGTGATATCTTATGATAAGTGTCTTTTTCTGTGTGACTTATTTCACTTAGAATCGTCGTACCTAAATCCACTCATCGTGCTGCTACTAGCCTTATGACGTTGATTTCATGGCTGAGTGATATTCCATTGTACATGAGGACCCCAACTTCTTTATCCATTTTTCTCTTTCCTAGGATATTTAAGGTGTAATGAAGTGGGGGTTCTTGTCAACAGAGCAGCCCTAAACTTTGGGGTGCCTGTGTCTTGCTGATTTTTAGTTTTCCCAATTTATACGCCCATGAGTGGAAGTGCCCTATGCTCTCCAAGCTGTGTTTTTTAGATGTTTCAGAACACACCGTACACTTCTCCAGAGTGGCTGTTGGCAATTTACATCCCACCCATCAGCGTAGCAAGGCTCCCATTTCTCCATGGCCGGTCCTGCATTTCTGGTTTGGACACTTTTTTCCGCATGGCCCTTTTGCCCGCTGGGGAGCGAGACTTCTTTGGAGCGCTGATTGGCCTTTCCAGGTTGCTTGGTTGGCCAAAAAGGGCGTATGCGTTTTTTCCTGAATATATTCAGGAAAAAACGCATACGCCCTTTTTGGCCAAGGGCATCATTGTCCACGTTTTGCCACTTTTCATGTGCTTTCAAGGCGATTCGTATCTACCTCCTGAAATCTGTTTCCTGCAATTCTGCCTTGCTTTCAAAGCCTCTTCGTTGCCTTCCCTTAATATATTTGTGGACGAGAGGTATCATTTAAAACTCTGCAGGTTTGTGAATTGCAGTGCCCCTGAGCTCCATTTTTCAACTCGCTTTTTTGGGAGCTGACCGCAAAAGCGCAGGATTGCTTCAGGCCCTCTTCTGGTTCTGGGGGGCAGGCTGAGCTTGTGCTTAATTCTTCTTCCTGATGGGAAAATAGAGTGACCTGTGCCTGTCCCAACACCTAGAGCTAGTCTCTCATTGGTTCCCCCTCTTCCCGTTCATCCTCAGGACAAATTGCAACCTGTACGGAACAGGAGGTTAAAGGTGCTGATTCTCCAAGGAGGGAGATGACTAGTAAATCGGCTGGAATGGCGAACCCGAGCAAAGGAGATGAGAAATGAGGTGCGTTTTAGAAACCTTTCCTGATCACACGGTGTACCATCTTCTGGGTTTCTCATGCCTGTTTTCGACGTAGGAAGATGCCCTTGAACCTGGAGATTTGGGACCCATGGGATGGGTACCATGCAGTATTACTTGAAAGGGTCTGCGTTGGCTCACCCAACCTCACCGAACCTCTCAGCCCCAAGAGTGTCCACCCTTATGTCTCAATCAGCTGTGGGTCTAGATATGGTCAATCCAGGTTGCATCACAGCCCCTGAACGAATTTTGTAAGAATTTCTCTCTCTTTCACTGTCTTTGTTTCACGGGTTTTGAAAAGTAATTTATTTTTATAATGGGGTTTAGCTGCTTTTCACGGCTGTGTTTATGCCGCTTTACACCCCCTTGACTCACTTACAGAGAGATATCAATACATAGGTTTGAAGATTCTTACTAGTCAGATATATTCTTGTGCAGTGAATAGGGGGTGTTGAGTCCAGTTCACTGAAAAAGGAATAGGTCTTGTCTCTTACATATTGGGTTTATGGAACGGTATCTGAGCTAATTTGAAACCCTTGTTTTATGCATCACCCCACCTCACCTTGCCCGTTCAGCAGCCATAGTGTGTTTTCTAAACGTGTGACTCTGTTCTGTTTTGTAATTCAGTTCAAGTGTAGCGGTTTTTACATTCCCTCTAGAAGTGATATCTTATGATAAGTGTCTTTTTCTGTGTGACTTATTTCACTTAGAATCGTCGTACCTAAATCCACTCATCGTGCTGCTACTAGCCTTATGACGTTGATTTCATGGCTGAGTGATATTCCATTGTACATGAGGACCCCAACTTCTTTATCCATTTTTCTCTTTCCTAGGATATTTCAGGTGTAATGAAGTGGGGGTTCTTGTCAACAGAGCAGCCCTAAACTTTGGGGTGCCTGTGTCTTTCTGATTTTTAGTTTTCCCAATTTATACGCCCATGAGTGGAAGTGCCCTATGCTCTCCAAGCTGTGTTTTTTAGATGTTTCAGAACACACCGTACACTTCTCCAGAGTGGCTGTTGGCAATTTACATCCCACCCATCAGCGTAGCAAGGCTCCCATTTCTCCATGGCCGGTCCTGCATTTCTGGTTTGGACACTTTTTTCCGCATGGCCCTTTTGCCCGCTGGGAAGCGAGACTTCTTTGGAGCGCTGATTGGCCTTTCCAGGTTGCTTGGTTGGCCAAAAAGGGCGTATGCGTTTTTTCCTGAATATATTCAGGAAAAAACGCATACGCCCTTTTTGGCCAAGGGCATCATTGTCCACGTTTTGCCGCTTTTCATGTGCTTTCAAGGCGATTCGAATCTACCTCCTGAAATCTGTTTCCTGCAATTCTGCCTTGCTTTCAAAGCCTCTTCGTAGCCTTCCCTTAATATATTTGTGGACGAGAGGTATCATTTAAAACTCTGCAGGTTTGTGAATTGCAGTGCCCCTGAGCTCCATTTTTCAACTCGCTTTTTTGGGAGCTGGCCGCAAAAGCGCAGGATTGCTTCAGGCCCTCTTCTGGTTCTGGGGGGCAGGCTGAGCTTGTGCTTAATTCTTCTTCCTGATGGGAAAATAGAGTGACCTGTGCCTGTCCCAACACCTAGAGCTAGTCTCTCATTGGTTCCCCCTCTTCCCCTTTATGCTCAGGACAAATTGCAACCTCTACGGAACAGGAGGTTAAAGGTGCTGATTCTCCAAGGAGGGAGATGGCTAGTAAATCGGCTGGAATGGTGAACCCGAGCAAAGGAGATGAGAAATGAGGTGCGTTTTAGAAACCTTTCCCGATCACACGGTGTACCATCTTCTGGGTTTCTCATGCCTGTTTTCGATGTAGGAAGTTGCCCTTGAACCTGGAGATTTGGGACCCATGGGATGGGTAGCATGCAGTATTCCTTGAAAGGGTCTGCGTTGGCTCACCCAACCTCACCGAACCTCTCAGCCCCAAGAGTGTCCACCCTTATGTCTCAATCAGCTGTGGGTCTAGATATGGTCAATCCAGGTTGCATCACAGCCCCTGAACGAATTTTGTAAGAATTTCTCTCTCTTTCACTGTCTTTGTTTCACGTGTTTTGAAAAGTAATTTATTTTTATAATGGGGTTTAGCTGCTTTTCACGGCTGTGTTTATGCCGCTTTACACCCCCTTGACTCACTTACAGAGAGATATCAATACATAGGTTTGAAGATTCTTCCTAGTCAGATATATTCTTGTGCGGTGAATAGGGGGTGTTGAGTCCAGTTCACTGAAAAAGGAATAGGTCTTGTCTCTTACATATTGGGTTTATGGAACGGTATCGGAGCTAATTTGAAACCCTTGTTTTATGCATCACCCCCCCTCACCTTTCCCGTTCAGCAGCCATAGTGTGTTTCCTAAACGTGTGACTCTGTTCTGTTTTGTAATTCAGTTCAAGTGTAGCGGTTTTTACATTCCCTCTCGAAGTGATATCTTATGATAAGTGTCTTTTTCTGTGTGACTTATTTCACTTAGAATCGTCGTACCTAAATCCTCTCATCGTGCTGCTACTAGCCTTATGACGTGGATTTCATGGCTGAGTGATATTCCATTGTACAGGAGGACCACAACTTCTTTATCCATTTTTCTCTTTCCTAGGATATTTAAGGTGTAATGAAGTGGGGGTTCTTGTCAACAGAGCAGCCCTAAACTTTGGGGTGCCTGTGTCTTGCTGATTTTTAGTTTTCCCAATTTATACGCCCATGAGTGGAAGTGCCCTATGCTCTCCAAGCTGTGTTTTTTAGATGTTTCAGAACACACCGTACACTTCTCCAGAGTGGCTGTTGGCAATTTACATCCCACCCATCAGCGTAGCAAGGCTCCCATTTCTCCATGGCCGGTCCTGCATTTCTGGTTTGGACACTTTTTTCCGCATGGCCCTTTTGCCCGCTGGGAAGCGAGACTTCTTTGGAGCGCTGATTGGCCTTTCCAGGTTGCTTGGTTGGCCAAAAAGGGCGTATGCGTTTTTTCCTGAATATATTCAGGAAAAAACGCATACGCCCTTTTTGGCCAAGGGCATCATTGTCCACGTTTTGCCGCTTTTCATGTGCTTTCAAGGCGATTCGAATCTACCTCCTGAAATCTGTTTCCTGCAATTCTGCCTTGCTTTCAAAGCCTCTTCGTAGCCTTCCCTTAATATATTTGTGGACGAGAGGTATCATTTAAAACTCTGCAGGTTTGTGAATTGCAGTGCCCCTGAGCTCCATTTTTCAACTCGCTTTTTTGGGAGCTGGCCGCAAAAGCGCAGGATTGCTTCAGGCCCTCTTCTGGTTCTGGGGGGCAGGCTGAGCTTGTGCTTAATTCTTCTTCCTGATGGGAAAATAGAGTGACCTGTGCCTGTCCCAACACCTAGAGCTAGTCTCTCATTGGTTCCCCCTCTTCCCCTTCATCCTCAGGACAAATTGCAACCTGTACGGAACAGGAGGTTAAAGGTGCTGATTCTCCAAGGAGGGAGATGGCTAGTAAATCGGCTGGAATGGCGAACCCGAGCAAAGGAGATGAGAAATGAGGTGCGTTTTAGAAACCTTTCCCGATCACACGGTGTACCATCTTCTGGGTTTCTCATGCCTGTTTTCGATGTAGGAAGATGCCCTTGAACCTGGAGATTTGGGACCCATGGGATGGGTACCATGCAGTATTACTTGAAAGGGTCTGCGTTGGCTCACCCAACCTCACCGAACCTCTCAGCCCCAAGAGTGTCCACCCTTATGTCTCAATCAGCTGTGGGTCTAGATATGGTCAATCCAGGTTGCATCACAGCCCCTGAACGAATTTTGTAAGAATTTCTCTCTCTTTCACTGTCTTTGTTTCACGGGTTTTGAAAAGTAATTTATTTTTATAATGGGGTTTAGCTGCTTTTCACGGCTGTGTTTATGCCGCTTTACACCCCCTTGACTCACTTACAGAGAGATATCAATACATAGGTTTGAAGATTCTTACTAGTCAGATATATTCTTGTGCGGTGAATAGGGGGTGTTGAGTCCAGTTCACTGAAAAAGGCATAGTTCTTGTCTCTTACATATTGGGTTTATGGAACGGTATCTGAGCTAATTTGAAACCCTTGTTTTATGCATCACCCCACCTCACCTTGCCCGTTCAGCAGCCATAGTGTGTTTTCTAAACGTGTGACTCTGTTCTGTTTTGTAATTCAGTTCAAGTGTAGCGGTTTTTACATTCCCTCTAGAAGTGATATCTTATGATAAGTGTCTTTTTCTGTGTGACTTATTTCACTTAGAATCGTCGTACCTAAATCCACTCATCGTGCTGCTACTAGCCTTATGACGTTGATTTCATGGCTGAGTGATATTCCATTGTACATGAGGACCCCAACTTCTTTATCCATTTTTCTCTTTCCTAGGATATTTCAGGTGTAATGAAGTGGGGGTTCTTGTCAACAGAGCAGCCCTAAACTTTGGGGTGCCTGTGTCTTGCTGATTTTTAGTTTTCCCAATTTATACGCCCATGAGTGGAAGTGCCCTATGCTCTCCAAGCTGTGTTTTTTAGATGTTTCAGAACACACCGTACACTTCTCCAGAGTGGCTGTTGGCAATTTACATCCCACCCATCAGCGTAGCAAGGCTCCCATTTCTCCATGGCCGGTCCTGCATTTCTGGTTTGGACACTTTTTTCCGCATGGCCCTTTTGCCCGCTGGGAAGCGAGACTTCTTTGGAGCGCTGATTGGCCTTTCCAGGTTGCTTGGTTGGCCAAAAAGGGCGTATGCGTTTTTTCCTGAATATATTCAGGAAAAAACGCATACGCCCTTTTTGGCCAAGGGCATCATTGTCCACGTTTTGCCGCTTTTCATGTGCTTTCAAGGCGATTCGAATCTACCTCCTGAAATCTGTTTCCTGCAATTCTGCCTTGCTTTCAAAGCCTCTTCGTAGCCTTCCCTTAATATATTTGTGGACGAGAGGTATCATTTAAAACTCTGCAGGTTTGTGAATTGCAGTGCCCCTGAGCTCCATTTTTCAACTCGCTTTTTTGGGAGCTGGCCGCAAAAGCGCAGGATTGCTTCAGGCCCTCTTCTGGTTCTGGGGGGCAGGCTGAGCTTGTGCTTAATTCTTCTTCCTGATGGGAAAATAGAGTGACCTGTGCCTGTCCCAACACCTAGAGCTAGTCTCTCATTGGTTCCCCCTCTTCCCCTTTATGCTCAGGACAAATTGCAACCTCTACGGAACAGGAGGTTAAAGGTGCTGATTCTCCAAGGAGGGAGATGGCTAGTAAATCGGCTGGAATGGCGAACCCGAGCAAAGGAGATGAGAAATGAGGTGCGTTTTAGAAACCTTTCCCGATCACACGGTGTACCATCTTCTGGGTTTCTCATGCCTGTTTTCGATGTAGGAAGTTGCCCTTGAACCTGGAGATTTGGGACCCATGGGATGGGTAGCATGCAGTATTCCTTGAAAGGGTCTGCGTTGGCTCACCCAACCTCACCGAACCTCTCAGCCCCAAGAGTGTCCACCCTTATGTCTCAATCAGCTGTGGGTCTAGATATGGTCAATCCAGGTTGCATCACAGCCCCTGAACGAATTTTGTAAGAATTTCTCTCTCTTTCACTGTCTTTGTTTCACGTGTTTTGAAAAGTAATTTATTTTTATAATGGGGTTTAGCTGCTTTTCACGGCTGTGTTTATGCCGCTTTACACCCCCTTGACTCACTTACAGAGAGATATCAATACATAGGTTTGAAGATTCTTCCTAGTCAGATATATTCTTGTGCGGTGAATAGGGGGTGTTGAGTCCAGTTCACTGAAAAAGGAATAGGTCTTGTCTCTTACATATTGGGTTTATGGAACGGTATCGGAGCTAATTTGAAACCCTTGTTTTATGCATCAGCCCCCCTCACCTTTCCCGTTCAGCAGCCATAGTGTGTTTCCTAAACGTGTGACTCTGTTCTGTTTTGTAATTCAGTTCAAGTGTAGCGGTTTTTACATTCCCTCTCGAAGTGATATCTTATGATAAGTGTCTTTTTCTGTGTGACTTATTTCACTTAGAATCGTCGTACCTAAATCCTCTCATCGTGCTGCTACTAGCCTTATGACGTGGATTTCATGGCTGAGTGATATTCCATTGTACAGGAGGACCACAACTTCTTTATCCATTTTTCTCTTTCCTAGGATATTTAAGGTGTAATGAAGTGGGGGTTCTTGTCAACAGAGCAGCCCTAAACTTTGGGGTGCCTGTGTCTTGCTGATTTTTAGTTTTCCCAATTTATACGCCCATGAGTGGAAGTGCCCTATGCTCTCCAAGCTGTGTTTTTTAGATGTTTCAGAACACACCGTACACTTCTCCAGAGTGGCTGTTGGCAATTTACATCCCACCCATCAGCGTAGCAAGGCTCCCATTTCTCCATGGCCGGTCCTGCATTTCTGGTTTGGACACTTTTTTCCGCATGGCCCTTTTGCCCGCTGGGAAGCGAGACTTCTTTGGAGCGCTGATTGGCCTTTCCAGGTTGCTTGGTTGGCCAAAAAGGGCGTATGCGTTTTTTCCTGAATATATTCAGGAAAAAACGCATACGCCCTTTTTGGCCAAGGGCATCATTGTCCACGTTTTGCCGCTTTTCATGTGCTTTCAAGGCGATTCGAATCTACCTCCTGAAATCTGTTTCCTGCAATTCTGCCTTGCTTTCAAAGCCTCTTCGTAGCCTTCCCTTAATATATTTGTGGACGAGAGGTATCATTTAAAACTCTGCAGGTTTGTGAATTGCAGTGCCCCTGAGCTCCATTTTTCAACTCGCTTTTTTGGGAGCTGGCCGCAAAAGCGCAGGATTGCTTCAGGCCCTCTTCTGGTTCTGGGGGGCAGGCTGAGCTTGTGCTTAATTCTTCTTCCTGATGGGAAAATAGAGTGACCTGTGCCTGTCCCAACACCTAGAGCTAGTCTCTCATTGGTTCCCCCTCTTCCCCTTCATCCTCAGGACAAATTGCAACCTGTACGGAACAGGAGGTTAAAGGTGCTGATTCTCCAAGGAGGGAGATGGCTAGTAAATCGGCTGGAATGGCGAACCCGAGCAAAGGAGATGAGAAATGAGGTGCGTTTTAGAAACCTTTCCCGATAACACGGTGTACCATCTTCTGGGTTTCTCATGCCTGTTTTCGATGTAGGAAGATGCCCTTGAACCTGGAGATTTGGGACCCATGGGATGGGTACCATGCAGTATTACTTGAAAATGTCTGTGTTGGCTCACCCAACCTCACCGAACCTCTCAGCCCCAAGAGTGTCCACCCTTATGTCTCAATCAGCTGTGGGTCTAGATATGGTCAATCCAGGTTGCATCACAGCCCCTGAACGAATTTTGTAAGAATTTCTCTCTCTTTCACTGTCTTTGTTTCACGGGTTTTGAAAAGTAATTTATTTTTATAATGGGGTTTAGCTGCTTTTCACGGCTGTGTTTATGCCGCTTTACACCCCCTTGACTCACTTACAGAGAGATATCAATACATAGGTTTGAAGATTCTTACTAGTCAGATATATTCTTGTGCGGTGAATAGGGGGTGTTGAGTCCAGTTCACTGAAAAAGGAATAGTTCTTGTCTCTTACATATTGGGTTTATGGAACGGTATCTGAGCTAATTTGAAACCCTTGTTTTATGCATCACCCCACCTCACCTTGCCCGTTCAGCAGCCATAGTGTGTTTTCTAAACGTGTGACTCTGTTCTGTTTTGTAATTCAGTTCAAGTGTAGCGGTTTTTACATTCCCTCTAGAAGTGATATCTTATGATAAGTGTCTTTTTCTGTGTGACTTATTTCACTTAGAATCGTCGTACCTAAATCCACTCATCGTGCTGCTACTAGCCTTATGACGTTGATTTCATGGCTGAGTGATATTCCATTGTACATGAGGACCCCAACTTCTTTATCCATTTTTCTCTTTCCTAGGATATTTAAGGTGTAATGAAGTGGGGGTTCTTGTCAACAGAGCAGCCCTAAACTTTGGGGTGCCTGTGTCTTGCTGATTTTTAGTTTTCCCAATTTATACGCCCATGAGTGGAAGTGCCTTATGCTCTCCAAGCTGTGTTTTTTAGATGTTTCAGAACACACCGTACACTTCTCCAGAGTGGCTGTTGGCAATTTACATCCCACCCATCAGCGTAGCAAGGCTCCCATTTCTCCATGGCCGGTCCTGCATTTCTGGTTTGGACACTTTTTTCCGCATGGCCCTTTTGCCCGCTGGGAAGCGAGACTTCTTTGGAGCGCTGATTGGCCTTTCCAGGTTGCTTGGTTGGCCAAAAAGGGCGTATGCGTTTTTTCCTGAATATATTCAGGAAAAAACGCATACGCCCTTTTTGGCCAAGGGCATCATTGTCCACGTTTTGCCGCTTTTCATGTGCTTTCAAGGCGATTCGAATCTACCTCCTGAAATCTGTTTCCTGCAATTCTGCCTTGCTTTCAAAGCCTCTTCGTAGCCTTCCCTTAATATATTTGTGGACGAGAGGTATCATTTAAAACTCTGCAGGTTTGTGAATTGCAGTGCCCCTGAGCTCCATTTTTCAACTCGCTTTTTTGGGAGCTGGCCGCAAAAGCGCAGGATTGCTTCAGGCCCTCTTCTGGTTCTGGGGGGCAGGCTGAGCTTGTGCTTAATTCTTCTTCCTGATGGGAAAATAGAGTGACCTGTGCCTGTCCCAACACCTAGAGCTAGTCTCTCATTGGTTCCCCCTCTTCCCCTTCATCCTCAGGACAAATTGCAACCTGTACGGAACAGGAGGTTAAAGGTGCTGATTCTCCAAGGAGGGAGATGGCTAGTAAATCGGCTGGAATGGCGAACCCGAGCAAAGGAGATGAGAAATGAGGTGCGTTTTAGAAACCTTTCCCGATCACACGGTGTACCATCTTCTGGGTTTCTCATGCCTTTTTTCGACGTCGGAAGATGCCCTTGAACCTGGAGATTTGGGACCCATGGGATGGGTACCATGCAGTATTACTTGAAAGGGTCTGCGTTGGCTCACCCAACCTCACCGAACCTCTCAGCCCCAAGAGTGTCCACCCTTATGTCTCAATCAGCTGTGGGTCTAGATATGGTCAATCCAGGTTGCATCACAGCCCCTGAACGAATTTTGTAAGAATTTCTCTCTCTTTCACTGTCTTTGTTTCACGGGTTTTGAAAAGTAATTTATTTTTATAATGGGGTTTAGCTGCTTTTCACGGCTGTGTTTATGCCGCTTTACACCCCCTTGACTCACTTACAGAGAGATATCAATACATAGGTTTGAAGATTCTTCCTAGTCAGATATATTCTTGTGCGGTGAATAGGGGGTGTTGAGTCCAGTTCACTGAAAAAGGAATAGGTCTTGTCTCTTACATATTGGGTTTATGGAACGGTATCGGAGCTAATTTGAAACCCTTGTTTTATGCATCACCCCACCTCACCTTGCCCGTTCAGCAGCCATAGTGTGTTTTCTAAACGTGTGACTCTGTTCTGTTTTGTAATTCAGTTCAAGTGTAGCGGTTTTTACATTCCCTCTAGAAGTGATATCTTATGATAAGTGTCTTTTTCTGTGTGACTTATTTCACTTAGAATCGTCGTACCTAAATCCACTCATCGTGCTGCTACTAGCCTTATGACGTGGATTTCATGGCTGAGTGATATTCCATTGTACATGAGGACCCCAACTTCTTTATCCATTTTTCTCTTTCCTAGGATATTTAAGGTGTAATGAAGTGGAGGTTCTTGTCAACAGAGCAGCCCTAAACTTTGGGGTGCCTGTGTCTTGCTGATTTTTAGTTTTCCCAATTTATACGCCCATGAGTGGAAGTGCCCTATGCTCTCCAAGCTGTGTTTTTTAGATGTTTCAGAACACACCGTACACTTCTCCAGAGTGGCTGTTGGCAATTTACATCCCACCCATCAGCGTAGCAAGGCTCCCATTTCTCCATGGCCGGTCCTGCATTTCTGGTTTGGACACTTTTTTCCGCATGGCCCTTTTGCCCGCTGGGAAGCGAGACTTCTTTGGAGCGCTGATTGGCCTTTCCAGGTTGCTTGGTTGGCCAAAAAGGGCGTATGCGTTTTTTCCTGAATATATTCAGGAAAAAACGCATACGCCCTTTTTGGCCAAGGGCATCATTGTCCACGTTTTGCCGCTTTTCATGTGCTTTCAAGGCGATTCGAATCTACCTCCTGAAATCTGTTTCCTGCAATTCTGCCTTGCTTTCAAAGCCTCTTCGTAGCCTTCCCTTAATATATTTGTGGACGAGAGGTATCATTTAAAACTCTGCAGGTTTGTGAATTGCAGTGCCCCTGAGCTCCATTTTTCAACTCGCTTTTTTGGGAGCTGGCCGCAAAAGCGCAGGATTGCTTCAGGCCCTCTTCTGGTTCTGGGGGGCAGGCTGAGCTTGTGCTTAATTCTTCTTCCTGATGGGAAAATAGAGTGACCTGTGCCTGTCCCAACACCTAGAGCTAGTCTCTCATTGGTTCCCCCTCTTCCCCTTCATCCTCAGGACAAATTGCAACCTGTACGGAACAGGAGGTTAAAGGTGCTGATTCTCCAAGGAGGGAGATGGCTAGTAAATCGGCTGGAATGGCGAACCCGAGCAAAGGAGATGAGAAATGAGGTGCCTTTTAGAAACCTTTCCCGATCACACGGTGTACCATCTTCTGGGTTTCTCATGCCTGTTTTCGATGTAGGAAGATGCCCTTGAACCTGGAGATTTGGGACCCATGGGATGGGTACCATGCAGTATTACTTGAAAGGGTCTGCGTTGGCTCACCCAACCTCACCGAACCTCTCAGCCCCAAGAGTGTCCACCCTTATGTCTCAATCAGCTGTGGGTCTAGATATGGTCAATCCAGGTTGCATCACAGCCCCTGAACGAATTTTGTAAGAATTTCTCTCTCTTTCACTGTCTTTGTTTCACGGGTTTTGAAAAGTAATTTATTTTTATAATGGGGTTTAGCTGCTTTTCACGGCTGTGTTTATGCCGCTTTACACCCCCTTGACTCACTTACAGAGAGATATCAATACATAGGTTTGAAGATTCTTACTAGTCAGATATATTCTTGTGCGGTGAATAGGGGGTGTTGAGTCCAGTTCACTGAAAAAGGAATAGGTCTTGTCTCTTACATATTGGGTTTATGGAACGGTATCGGAGCTAATTTGAAACCCTTGTTTTATGCATCACTCCACCTCACCTTGCCCGTTCAGCAGCCATAGTGTGTTTTCTAAACGTGTGACTCTGTTCTGTTTTGTAATTCAGTTCAAGTGTAGCGGTTTTTACATTCCCTCTAGAAGTGATATCTTATGATAAGTGTCTTTTTCTGTGTGACTTATTTCACTTAGAATCGTCGTACCTAAATCCACTCATCGTGCTGCTACTAGCCTTATGACGTTGATTTCATGGCTGAGTGATATTCCATTGTACATGAGGACCCCAACTTCTTTATCCATTTTTCTCTTTCCTAGGATATTTAAGGTGTAATGAAGTGGGGGTTCTTGTCAACAGAGCAGCCCTAAACTTTGGGGTGCCTGTGTCTTGCTGATTTTTAGTTTTCCCAATTTATACGCCCATGAGTGGAAGTGCCCTATGCTCTCCAAGCTGTGTTTTTTAGATGTTTCAGAACACACCGTACACTTCTCCAGAGTGGCTGTTGGCAATTTACATCCCACCCATCAGCGTAGCAAGGCTCCCATTTCTCCATGGCCGGTCCTGCATTTCTGGTTTGGACACTTTTTTCCGCATGGCCCTTTTGCCCGCTGGGAAGCGAGACTTCTTTGGAGCGCTGATTGGCCTTTCCAGGTTGCTTGGTTGGCCAAAAAGGGCGTATGCGTTTTTTCCTGAATATATTCAGGAAAAAACGCATACGCCCTTTTTGGCCAAGGGCATCATTGTCCACGTTTTGCCGCTTTTCATGTGCTTTCAAGGCGATTCGAATCTACCTCCTGAAATCTGTTTCCTGCAATTCTGCCTTGCTTTCAAAGCCTCTTCGTAGCCTTCCCTTAATATATTTGTGGACGAGAGGTATCATTTAAAACTCTGCAGGTTTGTGAATTGCAGTGCCCCTGAGCTCCATTTTTCAACTCGCTTTTTTGGGAGCTGGCCGCAAAAGCGCAGGATTGCTTCAGGCCCTCTTCTGGTTCTGGGGGGCAGGCTGAGCTTGTGCTTAATTCTTCTTCCTGATGGGAAAATAGAGTGACCTGTGCCTGTCCCAACACCTAGAGCTAGTCTCTCATTGGTTCCCCCTCTTCCCGTTCATCCTCAGGACAAATTGCAACCTGTACGGAACAGGAGGTTAAAGGTGCTGATTCTCCAAGGAGGGAGATGGCTAGTAAATCGGCTGGAATGGCGAACCCGAGCAAAGGAGATGAGAAATGAGGTGCGTTTTAGAAACCTTTCCCGATCACACGGTGTACCATCTTCTGGGTTTCTCATGCCTGTTTTCGATGTAGGAAGATGCCCTTGAACCTGGAGATTTGGGACCCATGGGATGGGTACCATGCAGTATTACTTGAAAGGGTCTGCGTTGGCTCACCCAACCTCACCGAACCTCTCAGCCCCAAGAGTGTCCACCCTTATGTCTCAATCAGCTGTGGGTCTAGATATGGTCAATCCAGGTTGCATCACAGCCCCTGAACGAATTTTGTAAGAATTTCTCTCTCTTTCACTGTCTTTGTTTCACGGGTTTTGAAAAGTAATTTATTTTTATAATGGGGTTTAGCTGCTTTTCACGGCTGTGTTTATGCCGCTTTACACCCCCTTGACTCACTTACAGAGAGATATCAATACATAGGTTTGAAGATTCTTACTAGTCAGATATATTCTTGTGCGGTGAATAGGGGGTGTTGAGTCCAGTTCACTGAAAAAGGAATAGGTCTTGTCTCTTACATATTGGGTTTATGGAACGGTATCGGAGCTAATTTGAAACCCTTGTTTTATGCATCACCCCACCTCACCTTGCCCGTTCAGCAGCCATAGTGTGTTTTCTAAACGTGTGACTCTGTTCTGTTTTGTAATTCAGTTCAAGTGTAGCGGTTTTTACATTCCCTCTAGAAGTGATATCTTATGATAAGTGTCTTTTTCTGTGTGACTTATTTCACTTAGAATCGTCGTACCTAAATCCACTCATCGTGCTGCTACTAGCCTTATGACGTTGATTTCATGGCTGAGTGATATTCCATTGTACATGAGGACCCCAACTTCTTTATCCATTTTTCTCTTTCCTAGGATATTTAAGGTGTAATGTAGTGGGGGTTCTTGTCAACAGAGCAGCCCTAAACTTTGGGGTGCCTGTGTCTTGCTGATTTTTAGTTTTCCCAATTTATACGCCCATGAGTGGAAGTGCCCTATGCTCTCCAAGCTGTGTTTTTTAGATGTTTCAGAACACACCGTACACTTCTCCAGAGTGGCTGTTGGCAATTTACATCCCACCCATCAGCGTAGCAAGGCTCCCATTTCTCCATGGCCGGTCCTGCATTTCTGGTTTGGACACTTTTTTCCGCATGGCCCTTTTGCCCGCTGGGAAGCGAGACTTCTTTGGAGCGCTGATTGGCCTTTCCAGGTTGCTTGGTTGGCCAAAAAGGGCGTATGCGTTTTTTCCTGAATATATTCAGGAAAAAACGCATACGCCCTTTTTGGCCAAGGGCATCATTGTCCACGTTTTGCCGCTTTTCATGTGCTTTCAAGGCGATTCGAATCTACCTCCTGAAATCTGTTTCCTGCAATTCTGCCTTGCTTTCAAAGCCTCTTCGTTGCCTTCCCTTAATATATTTGTGGACGAGAGGTATCATTTAAAACTCTGCAGGTTTGTGAATTGCAGTGCCCCTGAGCTCCATTTTTCAACTCGCTTTTTTGGGAGCTGGCCGCAAAAGCGCAGGATTGCTTCAGGCCCTCTTCTGGTTCTGGGGGGCAGGCTGAGCTTGTGCTTAATTCTTCTTCCTGATGGGAAAATAGAGTGACCTGTGCCTGTCCCAACACCTAGAGCTAGTCTCTCATTGGTTCCCCCTCTTCCCGTTCATCCTCAGGACAAATTGCAACCTGTACGGAACAGGAGGTTAAAGGTGCTGATTCTCCAAGGAGGGAGATGGCTAGTAAATCGGCTGGAATGGCGAACCCGAGCAAAGGAGATGAGAAATGAGGTGCGTTTTAGAAACCTTTCCCGATCACACGGTGTACCATCTTCTGGGGTTCTCATGCCTGTTTTCGACGTAGGAAGATGCCCTTGAACCTGGAGATTTGGGACCCATGGGATGGGTACCATGCAGTATTACTTGAAAGGGTCTGCGTTGGCTCACCCAACCTCACCGAACCTCTCAGCCCCAAGAGTGTCCACCCTTATGTCTCAATCAGCTGTGGGTCTAGATATGGTCAATCCAGGTTGCATCACAGCCCCTGAACGAATTTTGTAAGAATTTCTCTCTCTTTCACTGTCTTTGTTTCACGGGTTTTGAAAAGTAATTTATTTTTATAATGGGGTTTAGCTGCTTTTCACGGCTGTGTTTATGGCGCTTTACACCCCCTTGACTCACTTACAGAGAGATATCAATACATAGGTTTGAAGATTCTTACTAGTCAGATATATTCTTGTGCGGTGAATAGGGGGTGTTGAGTCCAGTTCACTGAAAAAGGAATAGGTCTTGTCTCTTACATATTGGGTTTATGGAACGGTATCGGAGCTAATTTGAAACCCTTGTTTTATGCATCACCCCACCTCACCTTGCCCGTTCAGCAGCCATAGTGTGTTTCCTAAACGTGTGACTCTGTTCTGTTTTGTAATTCAGTTCAAGTGTAGCGGTTTTTACATTCCCTCTAGAAGTGATATCTTATGATAAGTGTCTTTTTCTGTGTGACTTATTTCACTTAGAATCGTCGTACCTAAATCCACTCATCGTGCTGCTACTAGCCTTATGACGTTGATTTCATGGCTGAGTGATATTCCATTGTACATGAGGACCCCAACTTCTTTATCCATTTTTCTCTTTCCTAGGATATTTAAGGTGTAATGAAGTGGGGGTTCTTGTCAACAGAGCAGCCCTAAACTTTGGGGTGCCTGTGTCTTGCTGATTTTTAGTTTTCCCAATTTATACGCCCATGAGTGGAAGTGCCCTATGCTCTCCAAGCTGTGTTTTTTAGATGTTTCAGAACACACTGTACACTTCTCCAGAGTGGCTGTTGGCAATTTACATCCCACCCATCAGCGTAGCAAGGCTCCCATTTCTCCATGGCCGGTCCTGCATTTCTGGTTTGGACACTTTTTTCCGCATGGCCCTTTTGCCCGCTGGGGAGCGAGACTTCTTTGGAGCGATGATTGGCCTTTCCAGGTTGCTTGGTTGGCCAAAAAGGGCGTATGCGTTTTTTCCTGAATATATTCAGGAAAAAACGCATACGCCCTTTATGGCCAAGGGCATCATTGTCCACGTTTTGCCGCTTTTCATGTGCTTTCAAGGCGATTCGAATCTACCTCCTGAAATCTGTTTCCTGCAATTCTGCCTTGCTTTCAAAGCCTCTTCGTTGCCTTCCCTTAATATATTTGTGGACGAGAGGTATCATTTAAAACTCTGCAGGTTTGTGAATTGCAGTGCCCCTGAGCTCCATTTTTCAACTCGCTTTTTTGGGAGCTGGCCGCAAAAGCGCAGGATTGCTTCAGGCCCTCTTCTGGTTCTGGGGGGCAGGCTGAGCTTGTGCTTAATTCTTCTTCCTGATGGGAAAATAGAGTGACCTGTGCCTGTCCCAACACCTAGAGCTAGTCTCTCATTGGTTCCCCCTCTTCCCGTTCATCCTCAGGACAAATTGCAACCTGTACGGAACAGGAGGTTAAAGGTGCTGATTCTCCAAGGAGGGAGATGGCTAGTAAATCGGCTGGAATGGCGAACCCGAGCAAAGGAGATGAGAAATGAGGTGCGTTTTAGAAACCTTTCCCGATCACACGGTGTACCATCTTCTGGGTTTCTCATGCCTGTTTTCGATGTAGGAAGATGCCCTTGAACCTGGAGATTTGGGACCCATGGGATGGGTACCATGCAGTATTACTTGAAAGGGTCTGCGTTGGCTCACCCAACCTCACCGAACCTCTCAGCCCCAAGAGTGTCCACCCTTATGTCTCAATCAGCTGTGGGTCTAGATATGGTCAATCCAGGTTGCATCACAGCCCCTGAACGAATTTTGTAAGAATTTCTCTCTCTTTCACTGTCTTTGTTTCACGGGTTTTGAAAAGTAATTTATTTTTATAATGGGGTTTAGCTGCTTTTCACGGCTGTGTTTATGCCGCTTTACACCCCCTTGACTCACTTACAGAGAGATATCAATACATAGGTTTGAAGATTCTTACTAGTCAGATATATTCTTGTGCGGTGAATAGGGGGTGTTGAGTCCAGTTCACTGAAAAAGGAATAGGTCTTGTCTCTTACATATTGGGTTTATGGAACGGTATCTGAGCTAATTTGAAACCCTTGTTTTATGCATCACCCCACCTCACCTTGCCCGTTCAGCAGCCATAGTGTGTTTCCTAAACGTGTGACTCTGTTCTGTTTTGTAATTCAGTTCAAGTGTAGCAGTTTTTACATTCCCTCTAGAAGTGATATCTTATGATAAGTGTCTTTTTCTGTGTGACTTATTTCACTTAGAATCGTCGTACCTAAATCCACTCATCGTGCTGCTACTAGCCTTATGACGTGGATTTCATGGCTGAGTGATATTCCATTGTACATGAGGACCCCAACTTCTTTATCCATTTTTCGCTTTCCTAGGATATTTAAGGTGTAATGAAGTGGGGGTTCTTGTCAACAGAGCAGCCCTAAACTTTGGGGTGCCTGTGTCTTGCTGATTTTTAGTTTTCCCTATTTATACGCCCATGAGTGGAAGTGCCCTATGCTCTCCAAGCTGTGTTTTTTAGATGTTTCAGAACACACCGTACACTTCTCCAGAGTGGCTGTTGGCAATTTACATCCCACCCATCAGCGTAGCAAGGCTCCCATTTCTCCATGGCCGGTCCTGCATTTCTGGTTTGGACACTTTTTTCCGCATGGCCCTTTTGCCCGCTGGGAAGCGAGACTTCTTTGGAGCGCTGATTGGCCTTTCCAGGTTGCTTGGTTGGCCAAAAAGGGCGTATGCGTTTTTTCCTGAATATATTCAGGAAAAAACGCATACGCCCTTTTTGGCCAAGGGCATCATTGTCCACGTTTTGCCGCTTTTCATGTGCTTTCAAGGCGATTCGAATCTACCTCCTGAAATCTGTTTCCTGCAATTCTGCCTTGCTTTCAAAGCCTCTTCGTAGCCTTCCCTTAATATATTTGTGGACGAGAGGTATCATTTAAAACTCTGCAGGTTTGTGAATTGCAGTGCCCCTGAGCTCCATTTTTCAACTCGCTTTTTTGGGAGCTGGCCGCAAAAGCGCAGGATTGCTTCAGGCCCTCTTCTGGTTCTGGGGGGCAGGCTGAGCTTGTGCTTAATTCTTCTTCCTGATGGGAAAATAGAGTGACCTGTGCCTGTCCCAACACCTAGAGCTAGTCTCTCATTGGTTCCCCCTCTTCCCGTTCATCCTCAGGACAAATTGCAACCTGTACGGAACAGGAGGTTAAAGGTGCTGATTCTCCAAGGAGGGAGATGGCTAGTAAATCGGCTGGAATGGCGAACCCGAGCAAAGGAGATGAGAAATGAGGTGCGTTTTAGAAACCTTTCCCGATCACACGGTGTACCATCTTCTGGGTTTCTCATGCCTGTTTTCGATGTAGGAAGATGCCCTTGAACCTGGAGATTTGGGACCCATGGGATGGGTACCATGCAGTATTACTTGAAAGGGTCTGCGTTGGCTCACCCAACCTCACCGAACCTCTCAGCCCCAAGAGTGTCCACCCTTATGTCTCAATCAGCTGTGGGTCTAGATATGGTCAATCCAGGTTGCATCACAGCCCCTGAACGAATTTTGTAAGAATTTCTCTCTCTTTCACTGTCTTTGTTTCACGGGTTTTGAAAAGTAATTTATTTTTATAATGGGGTTTAGCTGCTTTTCACGGCTGTGTTTATGCCGCTTTACACCCCCTTGACTCACTTACAGAGAGATATCAATACATAGGTTTGAAGATTCTCACTAGTCAGATATATTCTTGTGCGGTGAATAGGGGGTGTTGAGTCCAGTTCACTGAAAAAGGAATAGGTCTTGTCTCTTACATATTGGGTTTATGGAACGGTATCTGAGCTAATTTGAAACCCTTGTTTTATGCATCACCCCACCTCACCTTGCCCGTTCAGCAGCCATAGTGTGTTTCCTAAACGTGTGACTCTGTTCTGTTTTGTAATTCAGTTCAAGTGTAGCAGTTTTTACATTCCCTCTAGAAGTGATATCTTATGATAAGTGTCTTTTTCTGTGTGACTTATTTCACTTAGAATCGTCGTACCTAAATCCACTCGTCGTGCTGCTACTAGCCTTATGACGTGGATTTCATGGCTGAGTGATATTCCATTGTACATGAGGACCCCAACTTCTTTATCCATTTTTCGCTTTCCTAGGATATTTAAGGTGTAATGAAGTGGGGGTTCTTGTCAACAGAGCAGCCCTAAACTTTGGGGTGCCTGTGTCTTGCTGATTTTTAGTTTTCCCTATTTATACGCCCATGAGTGGAAGTGCCCTATGCTCTCCAAGCTGTGTTTTTTAGATGTTTCAGAACACACCGTACACTTCTCCAGAGTGGCTGTTGGCAATTTACATCCCACCCATCAGCGTAGCAAGGCTCCCATTTCTCCATGGCCGGTCCTGCATTTCTGGTTTGGACACTTTTTTCCGCATGGCCCTTTTGCCCGCTGGGAAGCGAGACTTCTTTGGAGCGCTGATTGGCCTTTCCAGGTTGCTTGGTTGGCCAAAAAGGGCGTATGCGTTTTTTCCTGAATATATTCAGGAAAAAACGCATACGCCCTTTTTGGCCAAGGGCATCATTGTCCACGTTTTGCCGCTTTTCATGTGCTTTCAAGGCGATTCGAATCTACCTCCTGAAATCTGTTTCCTGCAATTCTGCCTTGCTTTCAAAGCCTCTTCGTAGCCTTCCCTTAATATATTTGTGGACGAGAGGTATCATTTAAAACTCTGCAGGTTTGTGAATTGCAGTGCCCCTGAGCTCCATTTTTCAACTCGCTTTTTTGGGAGCTGGCCGCAAAAGCGCAGGATTGCTTCAGGCCCTCTTCTGGTTCTGGGGGGCAGGCTGAGCTTGTGCTTAATTCTTCTTCCTGATGGGAAAATAGAGTGACCTGTGCCTGTCCCAACACCTAGAGCTAGTCTCTCATTGGTTCCCCCTCTTCCCGTTCATCCTCAGGACAAATTGCAACCTGTACGGAACAGGAGGTTAAAGGTGCTGATTCTCCAAGGAGGGAGATGGCTAGTAAATCGGCTGGAATGGCGAACCCGAGCAAAGGAGATGAGAAATGAGGTGCGTTTTAGAAACCTTTCCCGATCACACGGTGTACCATCTTCTGGGTTTCTCATGCCTGTTTTCGACGTAGGAAGATGCCCTTGAACCTGGAGATTTGGGACCCATGGGATGGGTACCATGCAGTATTACTTGAAAGGGTCTGCGTTGGCTCACCCAACCTCACCGAACCTCTCAGCCCCAAGAGTGTCCACCCTTATGTCTCAATCAGCTGTGGGTCTAGATATGGTCAATCCAGGTTGCATCACAGCCCCTGAACGAATTTTGTAAGAATTTCTCTCTCTTTCACTGTCTTTGTTTCACGGGTTTTGAAAAGTAATTTATTTTTATAATGGGGTTTAGCTGCTTTTCACGGCTGTGTTTATGCCGCTTTACACCCCCTTGACTCACTTACAGAGAGATATCAATACATAGGTTTGAAGATTCTTACTAGTCAGATATATTCTTGTGCGGTGAATAGGGGGTGTTGAGTCCAGTTCACTGAAAAAGGAATAGGTCTTGTCTCTTACATATTGGGTTTATGGAACGGTATCTGAGCTAATTTGAAACCCTTGTTTTATGCATCACCCCACCTCACCTTGCCCGTTCAGCAGCCATAGTGTGTTTTCTAAACGTGTGACTCTGTTCTGTTTTGTAATTCAGTTCAAGTGTAGCGGTTTTTACATTCCCTCTAGAAGTGATATCTTATGATAAGTGTCTTTTTCTGTGTGACTTATTTCACTTAGAATCGTCGTACCTAAATCCACTCATCGTGCTGCTACTAGCCTTATGACGTTGATTTCATGGCTGAGTGATATTCCATTGTACATGAGGACCCCAACTTCTTTATCCATTTTTCTCTTTCCTAGGATATTTAAGGTGTAATGAAGTGGGGGTTCTTGTCAACAGAGCAGCCCTAAACTTTGGGGTGCCTGTGTCTTGCTGATTTTTAGTTTTCCCAATTTATACGCCCATGAGTGGAAGTGCCCTATGCTCTCCAAGCTGTGTTTTTTAGATGTTTCAGAACACACCGTACACTTCTCCAGAGTGGCTGTTGGCAATTTACATCCCACCCATCAGCGTAGCAAGGCTCCCATTTCTCCATGGCCGGTCCTGCATTTCTGGTTTGGACACTTTTTTCCGCATGGCCCTTTTGCCCGCTTGGAAGCGAGACTTCTTTGGAGCGCTGATTGGCCTTTCCAGGTTGCTTGGTTGGCCAAAAAGGGCGTATGCGTTTTTTCCTGAATATATTCAGGAAAAAACGCATACGCCCTTTTTGGCCAAGGGCATCATTGTCCACGTTTTGCCGCTTTTCATGTGCTTTCAAGGCGATTCGAATCTACCTCCTGAAATCTGTTTCCTGCAATTCTGCCTTGCTTTCAAAGCCTCTTCGTAGCCTTCCCTTAATATATTTGTGGACGAGAGGTATCATTTAAAACTCTGCAGGTTTGTGAATTGCAGTGCCCCTGAGCTCCATTTTTCAACTCGCTTTTTTGGGAGCTGGCCGCAAAAGCGCAGGATTGCTTCAGGCCCTCTTCTGGTTCTGGGGGGCAGGCTGAGCTTGTGCTTAATTCTTCTTCCTGATGGGAAAATAGAGTGACCTGTGCCTGTCCCAACACCTAGAGCTAGTCTCTCATTGGTTCCCCCTCTTCCCCTTTATGCTCAGGACAAATTGCAACCTCTACGGAACAGGAGGTTAAAGGTGCTGATTCTCCAAGGAGGGAGATGGCTAGTAAATCGGCTGGAATGGCGAACCCGAGCAAAGGAGATGAGAAATGAGGTGCGTTTTAGAAACCTTTCCCGATCACACGGTGTACCATCTTCTGGGTTTCTCATGCCTGTTTTCGATGTAGGAAGTTGCCCTTGAACCTGGAGATTTGGGACCCATGGGATGGGTAGCATGCAGTATTCCTTGAAAGGGTCTTCGTTGGCTCACCCAACCTCACCGAACCTCTCAGCCCCAAGAGTGTCCACCCTTATGTCTCAATCAGCTGTGGGTCTAGATATGGTCAATCCAGGTTGCATCACAGCCCCTGAACGAATTTTGTAAGAATTTCTCTCTCTTTCACTGTCTTTGTTTCACGTGTTTTGAAAAGTAATTTATTTTTATAATGGGGTTTAGCTGCTTTTCACGGCTGTGTTTATGCCGCTTTACACCCCCTTGACTCACTTACAGAGAGATATCAATACATAGGTTTGAAGATTCTTCCTAGTCAGATATATTCTTGTGCGGTGAATAGGGGGTGTTGAGTCCAGTTCACTGAAAAAGGAATAGGTCTTGTCTCTTACATATTGGGTTTATGGAACGGTATCGGAGCTAATTTGAAACCCTTGTTTTATGCATCACCCCCCCTCACCTTGCCCGTTCAGCAGCCATAGTGTGTTTCCTAAACGTGTGACTCTGTTCTGTTTTGTAATTCAGTTCAAGTGTAGCGGTTTTTACATTCCCTCTCGAAGTGATATCTTATGATAAGTGTCTTTTTCTGTGTGACTTATTTCACTTAGAATCGTCGTACCTAAATCCTCTCATCGTGCTGCTACTAGCCTTATGACGTTGATTTCATGGCTGAGTGATATTCCATTGTACATGAGGACCACAACTTCTTTATCCATTTTTCTCTTTCCTAGGATATTTAAGGTGTAATGAAGTGGGGATTCTTGTCAACAGAGCAGCCCTAAACTTTGGGGTGCCTGTGTCTTGCTGATTGTTAGTTTTCCCAATTTATACGCCCATGAGTGGAAGTGCCCTATGCTCTCCAAGCTGTGTTTTTTAGATGTTTCAGGACACACCGTACACTTCTCCAGAGTGGCTGTTGGCAATTTACATCCCGCCCATCAGCGTAGCAAGGCTCCCATTTCTCCATGGCCGGTCCTGCATTTCTGCTTTGGACACTTTTTTCCGCATGGCCCTTTTTCCCGCTGGGAAGCCCAACTACTTTGGAGCGCTGATTTGCCTTTCCAGGTTGCTTGGTTGGCCAAAAAGGGCGTATGCGTTTTTTCCTGAATATATTCAGGAAAAAACGCATACGCCCTTTTTGGCCAAGGGCATCATTGTCCACGTTTTGCCGCTTTTCATGTGCTTTCAAGGCGATTCGAATCTACCTCCTGAAATCTGTTTCCTGCAATTCTGCCTTGCTTTCAAAGCCTCTTCGTTGCCTTCCCTTAATATATTTGTGGACGAGAGGTATCATTTAAAACTCTGCAGGTTTGTGAATTGCAGTGCCCCTGAGCTCCATTTTTCAACTCGCTTTTTTGGGAGCTGGCCGCAAAAGCGCAGGATTGCTTCAGGCCCTCTTCTGGTTCTGGGGGGCAGGCTGAGCTTGTGCTTAATTCTTCTTCCTGATGGGAAAATAGAGTGACCTGTGCCTGTCCCAACACCTAGAGCTAGTCTCTCATTGGTTCCCCCTCTTCCCGTTCATCCTCAGGACAAATTGCCACCTGTACGGAACAGGAGGTTAAAGGTGCTGATTCTCCAAGGAGGGAGATGACTAGTAAATCGGCTGGAATGGCGAACCCGAGGAAAGGAGATGAGAAATGAGGTGCGTTTTAGAAACCTTTCCCGATCACAGGGTGTACCATCTTCTGGGTTTCTCATGCCTGTTTTCGATGTAGGAAGATGCCCTTGAACCTGGAGATTTGGGACCCATGGGATGGGTACCATGCAGTATTACTTGAAAGGGTCTGCGTTGGCTCACCCAACCTCACCGAAACTCTCAGCCCCAAGAGTGTCCACCCTTATGTCTCAATCAGCTGTGGGTCTAGATATGGTCAATCCAGGTTGCATCACAGCCCCTGAACGAATTTTGGAAGAATTTCTCTCTCTTTCACTGTCTTTGTTTCACGGGTTTTGAAAAGTAATTTATTTTTATAATGGGGTTTAGCTGCTTTTCACGGCTGTGTTTATGCCGCTTTAAACCCCCTTGACTCACTTACAGAGAGATATCAATACATAGGTTTGAGGATTCTTACTAGTCAGATATATTCTTGTGCGGTGAATAGGGGGTGTTGAGTCCAGTTCACTGAAAAAGGAATAGGTCTTGTCTCTTACATATTGGGTTTATGGAATGGTATCGGAGCTAATTTGAAACCCTTGTTTTATGCATCACCCCACCTCACCTTTCCCGTTCAGCAGCCATAGTGTGTTTTCTAAACGTGTGACTCTGTTCTGTTTTGTAATTCACTTCAAGTGTAGCGGTTTTTACATTCCCTCTATAAGTGATATCTTAGGATAAGTGTCTTTTTCTGTGTGACTTATTTCACTTAGAATCGTCGTACCTAAATCCACTCATCGTGCTGCTACTAGCCTTATGACGTTGATTTCATGGCTGAGTGATATTCCATTGTACATGAGGACCACAACTTCTTTATCCATTTTTCTCTTTCTTAGGATATTTAAGGTGTAATGAAGTGGGGGTTCTTGTCAACAGAGCAGCCCTAAACTTTGGGGTGCCTGTGTCTTGCTGATTTTTAGTTTTCCCAATTTATACGCCCATGAGTGGAAGTGCCCTATGCTCTCCAAGCTGTGTTTTTTAGATGTTTCAGAACACACCGTACACTTCTCCAGAGTGGCTGTTGGCAATTTACATCCCACCCATCAGCGTAGCAAGGCTCCCATTTCTCCATGGCCGGTCCTGCATTTCTGGTTTGGACACTTTTTTCCGCATGGCCCTTTTGCCCGCTTGGAAGCGAGACTTCTTTGGAGCGCTGATTGGCCTTTCCAGGTTGCTTGGTTGGCCAAAAAGGGCGTATGCGTTTTTTCCTGAATATATTCAGGAAAAAACGCATACGCCCTTTTTGGCCAAGGGCATCATTGTCCACGTTTTGCCGCTTTTCATGTGCTTTCAAGGCGATTCGAATCTACCTCCTGAAATCTGTTTCCTGCAATTCTGCCTTGCTTTCAAAGCCTCTTCGTAGCCTTCCCTTAATATATTTGTGGACGAGAGGTATCATTTAAAACTCTGCAGGTTTGTGAATTGCAGTGCCCCTGAGCTCCATTTTTCAACTCGCTTTTTTGGGAGCTGGCCGCAAAAGCGCAGGATTGCTTCAGGCCCTCTTCTGGTTCTGGGGGGCAGGCTGAGCTTGTGCTTAATTCTTCTTCCTGATGGGAAAATAGAGTGACCTGTGCCTGTCCCAACACCTAGAGCTAGTCTCTCATTGGTTCCCCCTCTTCCCCTTTATGCTCAGGACAAATTGCAACCTCTACGGAACAGGAGGTTAAAGGTGCTGATTCTCCAAGGAGGGAGATGGCTAGTAAATCGGCTGGAATGGCGAACCCGAGCAAAGGAGATGAGAAATGAGGTGCGTTTTAGAAACCTTTCCCGATCACACGGTGTACCATCTTCTGGGTTTCTCATGCCTGTTTTCGATGTAGGAAGTTGCCCTTGAACCTGGAGATTTGGGACCCATGGGATGGGTAGCATGCAGTATTCCTTGAAAGGGTCTTCGTTGGCTCACCCAACCTCACCGAACCTCTCAGCCCCAAGAGTGTCCACCCTTATGTCTCAATCAGCTGTGGGTCTAGATATGGTCAATCCAGGTTGCATCACAGCCCCTGAACGAATTTTGTAAGAATTTCTCTCTCTTTCACTGTCTTTGTTTCACGTGTTTTGAAAAGTAATTTATTTTTATAATGGGGTTTAGCTGCTTTTCACGGCTGTGTTTATGCCGCTTTACACCCCCTTGACTCACTTACAGAGAGATATCAATACATAGGTTTGAAGATTCTTCCTAGTCAGATATATTCTTGTGCGGTGAATAGGGGGTGTTGAGTCCAGTTCACTGAAAAAGGAATAGGTCTTGTCTCTTACATATTGGGTTTATGGAACGGTATCGGAGCTAATTTGAAACCCTTGTTTTATGCATCACCCCCCCTCACCTTGCCCGTTCAGCAGCCATAGTGTGTTTCCTAAACGTGTGACTCTGTTCTGTTTTGTAATTCAGTTCAAGTGTAGCGGTTTTTACATTCCCTCTCGAAGTGATATCTTATGATAAGTGTCTTTTTCTGTGTGACTTATTTCACTTAGAATCGTCGTACCTAAATCCTCTCATCGTGCTGCTACTAGCCTTATGACGTTGATTTCATGGCTGAGTGATATTCCATTGTACATGAGGACCACAACTTCTTTATCCATTTTTCTCTTTCCTAGGATATTTAAGGTGTAATGAAGTGGGGATTCTTGTCAACAGAGCAGCCCTAAACTTTGGGGTGCCTGTGTCTTGCTGATTGTTAGTTTTCCCAATTTATACGCCCATGAGTGGAAGTGCCCTATGCTCTCCAAGCTGTGTTTTTTAGATGTTTCAGGACACACCGTACACTTCTCCAGAGTGGCTGTTGGCAATTTACATCCCGCCCATCAGCGTAGCAAGGCTCCCATTTCTCCATGGCCGGTCCTGCATTTCTGCTTTGGACACTTTTTTCCGCATGGCCCTTTTTCCCGCTGGGAAGCCCAACTACTTTGGAGCGCTGATTTGCCTTTCCAGGTTGCTTGGTTGGCCAAAAAGGGCGTATGCGTTTTTTCCTGAATATATTCAGGAAAAAACGCATACGCCCTTTTTGGCCAAGGGCATCATTGTCCACGTTTTGCCGCTTTTCATGTGCTTTCAAGGCGATTCGAATCTACCTCCTGAAATCTGTTTCCTGCAATTCTGCCTTGCTTTCAAAGCCTCTTCGTTGCCTTCCCTTAATATATTTGTGGACGAGAGGTATCATTTAAAACTCTGCAGGTTTGTGAATTGCAGTGCCCCTGAGCTCCATTTTTCAACTCGCTTTTTTGGGAGCTGGCCGCAAAAGCGCAGGATTGCTTCAGGCCCTCTTCTGGTTCTGGGGGGCAGGCTGAGCTTGTGCTTAATTCTTCTTCCTGATGGGAAAATAGAGTGACCTGTGCCTGTCCCAACACCTAGAGCTAGTCTCTCATTGGTTCCCCCTCTTCCCGTTCATCCTCAGGACAAATTGCCACCTGTACGGAACAGGAGGTTAAAGGTGCTGATTCTCCAAGGAGGGAGATGACTAGTAAATCGGCTGGAATGGCGAACCCGAGGAAAGGAGATGAGAAATGAGGTGCGTTTTAGAAACCTTTCCCGATCACAGGGTGTACCATCTTCTGGGTTTCTCATGCCTGTTTTCGATGTAGGAAGATGCCCTTGAACCTGGAGATTTGGGACCCATGGGATGGGTACCATGCAGTATTACTTGAAAGGGTCTGCGTTGGCTCACCCAACCTCACCGAAACTCTCAGCCCCAAGAGTGTCCACCCTTATGTCTCAATCAGCTGTGGGTCTAGATATGGTCAATCCAGGTTGCATCACAGCCCCTGAACGAATTTTGGAAGAATTTCTCTCTCTTTCACTGTCTTTGTTTCACGGGTTTTGAAAAGTAATTTATTTTTATAATGGGGTTTAGCTGCTTTTCACGGCTGTGTTTATGCCGCTTTAAACCCCCTTGACTCACTTACAGAGAGATATCAATACATAGGTTTGAGGATTCTTACTAGTCAGATATATTCTTGTGCGGTGAATAGGGGGTGTTGAGTCCAGTTCACTGAAAAAGGAATAGGTCTTGTCTCTTACATATTGGGTTTATGGAATGGTATCGGAGCTAATTTGAAACCCTTGTTTTATGCATCACCCCACCTCACCTTTCCCGTTCAGCAGCCATAGTGTGTTTTCTAAACGTGTGACTCTGTTCTGTTTTGTAATTCACTTCAAGTGTAGCGGTTTTTACATTCCCTCTATAAGTGATATCTTAGGATAAGTGTCTTTTTCTGTGTGACTTATTTCACTTAGAATCGTCGTACCTAAATCCACTCATCGTGCTGCTACTAGCCTTATGACGTTGATTTCATGGCTGAGTGATATTCCATTGTACATGAGGACCACAACTTCTTTATCCATTTTTCTCTTTCTTAGGATATTTAAGGTGTAATGAAGTGGGGGTTCTTGTCAACAGAGCAGCCCTAAACTTTGGGGTGCCTGTGTCTTGCTGATTTTTAGTTTTCCCAATTTATACGCCCATGAGTGGAAGTGCCCTATGCTCTCCAAGCTGTGTTTTTTAGATGTTTCAGGACACACCGTACACTTCTCCCGAGTGGCTGTTGGCAATTTACATCCCGCCCATCAGCGAAGCAAGGCTCCCATTTCTCCATGGCCGGTCGTGCAGTTCTGGTTTGGACACTTTTTTCTGCATGGCCCTTTTGCCCGCTGGGAAGCGAGACTTCTTTGGAGCGCTGATTTGCCTTTCCAGGTTGCTTGGTTGGCCAAAAAGGGCGTATGCGTTTTTTCCTGAATATATTCAGGAGAAAACGCATACGCCCTTTTTGGCCAAGGGCATCATTGTCCACGTTTTGCCGCTTTTCATGTGCTTTCAAGGCGATTCGAATCTACCTCCTGAAATCTGTTTCCTGCAATTCTGCCTTGCTTTCAAAGCCTCTTCGTTGCCTTCCCTTAATATATTTGTGGACGAGAGGTATCATTTAAAACTCTGCAGGTTTGTGAATTGCAGTGCCCCTGAGCTCCATTTTTCAACTCGCTTTTTTGGGAGCTGGCCGCAAAAGCGCAGGATTGCTTCAGGCCCTCTTCTGGTTCTGGGGGGCAGGCTGAGCTTGTGCTTAATTCTTCTTCCTGATGGGATAATAGAGTGACCTGTGCCTGTCCCAACACCTAGTGCTAGTCTCTCATTGGTTCCCCCTCTTGCCGTTCATCCTCAGGACAAATTGCAACCTGTACGGAACAGGAGGTTAAAGGTGCTGATTCTCCAAGGAGGGAGATGACTAGTAAATCGGCTGGAATGGCGAACCCGAGGAAAGGAGATGAGAAATGAGGTGCGTTTTAGAAACCTTTCCCGATCACAGGGTGTACCATCTTCTGGGTTTCTCATGCCTGTTTTCGATGTAGGAAGATGCCCTTGAACCTGGAGATTTGGGACCCATGGGATGGGTACCATGCAGTATTACTTGAAAGGGTCTGCGTTGGCTCACCCAACCTCACCGAACCTCTCAGCCCCAAGAGTGTCCACCCTTATGTCTCAATCAGCTGTGGGTCTAGATATGGTCAATCCAGGTTGCATCACAGCCCCTGAACGAATTTTGGAAGAATTTCTCTCTCTTTCACTGTCTTTGTTTCACGGGTTTTGAAAAGTCATTTATTTTTATAATGGGGTTTAGCTGCTTTTCACGGCTGTGTTTATGCCGCTTGACACCCCCTTGACTCACTTACAGAGAGATATCAATACATAGGTTTGAAGATTCTTACTAGTCAGATATATTCTTGTGCGGTGAATAGGGGGTGTTGAGTCCAGTTCACTGAAAAAGGAATAGGTCTTGTCTCTTACATATTGGTTTTATGGAATGGTATCGGAGCTAATTTGAAACCCTTGTTTTATGCATCACCCCACCTCACCTTTCCCGTTCAGCAGCCATAGTGTGTTTCCTAAACGTGTGACTCTGTTCTGTTTTGTAATTCAGTTCAAGTGTAGCGGTTTTTACATTCCCTCTCGAAGTGATATCTTAGGATAAGTGTCTTTTTCTGTGTGACTTATTTCACTTAGAATCGTCGTACCTAAATCCACTCATCGTGCTGCTACTAGCCTTATGACGTTGATTTCATGGCTGAGTGATATTCCATTGTACATGAGGACCACAACTTCTTTATCCATTTTTCTCTTTCCTAGGATATTTAAGGTGTAATGAAGTGGGGGTTCTTGTCAACAGAGCAGCCCTAAACTTTGGGGTGCCTGTGTCTTGCTGATTTTTAGTTTTCCCAATTTATACGCCCATGAGTGGAAGTGCCCTATGCTCTCCAAGCTGTGTTTTTTAGATGTTTCAGGACACACCGTACACTTCTCCCGAGTGGCTGTTGGCAATTTACATCCCGCCCATCAGCGAAGCAAGGCTCCCATTTCTCCATGGCCGGTCGTGCAGTTCTGGTTTGGACACTTTTTTCTGCATGGCCCTTTTGCCCGCTGGGAAGCGAGACTTCTTTGGAGCGCTGATTTGCCTTTCCAGGTTGCTTGGTTGGCCAAAAAGGGCGTATGCGTTTTTTCCTGAATATATTCAGGAGAAAACGCATACGCCCTTTTTGGCCAAGGGCATCATTGTCCACGTTTTGCCGCTTTTCATGTGCTTTCAAGGCGATTCGAATCTACCTCCTGAAATCTGTTTCCTGCAATTCTGCCTTACTTTCAAAGCCTCTTCGTTGCCTTCCCTTAATATATTTGTGGACGAGAGGTATCATTTAAAACTCTGCAGGTTTGTGAATTGCAGTGCCCCTGAGCTCCATTTTTCAACTCGCTTTTTTGGGAGCTGGCCGCAAAAGCGCAGGATTGCTTCAGGCCCTCTTCTGGTTCTGGGGGGCAGGCTGAGCTTGTGCTTAATTCTTCTTCCTGATGGGATAATAGAGTGACCTGTGCCTGTCCCAACACCTAGTGCTAGTCTCTCATTGGTTCCCCCTCTTGCCGTTCATCCTCAGGACAAATTGCAACCTGTACGGAACAGGAGGTTAAAGGTGCTGATTCTCCAAGGAGGGAGATGGCTAGTAAATCGGCTGGAATGGCGAACCCGAGCAAAGGAGATGAGAAATGAGGTGCGTTTTAGAAACCTTTCCCGATCACACGGTGTACCATCTTCTGGGTTTCTCATGCCTGTTTTCGATGTAGGAAGATGCCCTTGAACCTGGAGATTTGGGACCCATGGGATGGGTACCATGCAGTATTACTTGAAAGGGTCTGCGTTGGCTCACCCAACCTCACCGAACCTCTCAGCCCCAAGAGTGTCCACCCTTATGTCTCAATCAGCTGTGGGTCTAGATATGGTCAATCCAGGTTGCATCACAGCCCCTGAACGAATTTTGGAAGAATTTCTCTCTCTTTCACTGTCTTTGTTTCACGGGTTTTGAAAAGTCATTTATTTTTATAATGGGGTTTAGCTGCTTTTCACGGCTGTGTTTATGCCGCTTGACACCCCCTTGACTCACTTACAGAGAGATATCAATACATAGGTTTGAGGATTCTTACTAGTCAGATATATTCTTGTGCGGTGAATAGGGGGTGTTGAGTCCAGTTCACTGAAAAAGGAATAGGTCTTGTCTCTTACATATTGGGTTTATGGAACGGTATCGGAGCTAATTTGAAACCCTTGTTTTATGCATCACCCCACCTCACCTTTCCCGTTCAGCAGCCATAGTGTGTTTCCTAAACGTGTGACTCTGTTCTGTTTTGTAATTCAGTTCAAGTGTAGCGGTTTTTACATTCCCTCTAGAAGTGATATCTTATGATAAGTGTCTTTTTCTGTGTGACTTATTTCACTTAGAATCGTCGTACCTAAATCCACTCATCGTGCTGCTACTAGCCTTATGACGTTGATTTCATGGCTGAGTGATATTCCATTGTACATGAGGACCACAACTTCTTTATCCATTTTTCTCTTTCCTAGGATATTTAAGGTGTAATGAAGTGGGGGTTCTTGTCAACAGAGCAGCCCTAAACTTTGGGGTGCCTGTGTCTTGCTGATTTTTAGTTTTCCCAATTTATACGCCCATGAGTGGAAGTGCCCTATGCTCTCCAAGCTGTGTTTTTTAGATGTTTCAGGACACACCGTACACTTCTCCCGAGTGGCTGTTGGCAATTTACATCCCGCCCATCAGCGAAGCAAGGCTCCCATTTCTCCATGGCCGGTCGTGCAGTTCTGGTTTGGACACTTTTTTCTGCATGGCCCTTTTGCCCGCTGGGAAGCGAGACTTCTTTGGAGCGCTGATTTGCCTTTCCAGGTTGCTTGGTTGGCCAAAAAGGGCGTATGCGTTTTTTCCTGAATATATTCAGGAAAAAACGCATACGCCCTTTTTGGCCAAGGGCATCATTGTCCACGTTTTGCCGCTTTTCATGTGCTTTCAAGGCGATTCGAATCTACCTCCTGAAATCTGTTTCCTGCAATTCTGCCTTGCTTTCAAAGCCTCTTCGTTGCCTTCCCTTAATATATTTGTGGACGAGAGGTATCATTTAAAACTCTGCAGGTTTGTGAATTGCAGTGACCCTGAGCTCCATTTTTCAACTCGCTTTTTTGGGAGCTGGCCGCAAAAGCGCAGGATTGCTTCAGGCCCTCTTCTGGTTCTGGGGGGCAGGCTGAGCTTGTGCTTAATTCTTCTTCCTGATGGGAAAATAGAGTGACCTGTGCCTGTCCGAACACCTAGAGCTAGTCTCTCATTGGTTCCCCCTCTTCCCGTTCATCCTCAGGACAAATTGCAACCTGTACGGAACAGGAGGTTAAAGGTGCTGATTCTCCACGGAGGGAGATGGCTAGTAAATCGGCTGGAATGGCGAACCCGAGCAAAGGAGATGAGAAATGAGGTGTGTTTTAGAAACCTTTCCCGATCACACGGTGTACCATCTTCTGGGTTTCTCATGCCTGTTTTCGATGTAGGAAGATGCCCTTGAACCTGGCGATTTGGGACCAATGGGATGGGTACCATGCAGTATTACTTGAAAGGGTCTGCGTTGGCTCACCCAACCTCACCGAACCTCTCAGCCCCAAGAGTGTCCACCCTTATGTCTCAATCAGCTGTGGGTCTAGATATGGTCAATCCAGGTTGCATCACAGCCCCTGAACGAATTTTGGAAGAATTTCTCTCTCTTTCACTGTCTTTGTTTCACGGGTTTTGAAAAGTAATTTATTTTTATAATGGGGTTTAGCTGCTTTTCACGGCTGTGTTTATGCCGCTTTAAACCCCCTTGACTCACTTACAGAGAGATATCAATACATAGGTTTGAGGATTCTTACTAGTCAGATATATTCTTGTGCGGTGAATAGGGGGTGTTGAGTCCAGTTCACTGAAAAAGGAATAGGTCTTGTCTCTTACATATTGGGTTTATGGAACGGTATCGGAGCTAATTTGAAACCCTTGTTTTATGCATCACCCCACCTCACCTTTCCCGTTCAGCAGCCATAGTGTGTTTTCTAAACGTGTGACTCTGTTCTGTTTTGTAATTCAGTTCAAGTGTAGCGGTTTTTACATTCCCTCTCGAAGTGATATCTTAGGATAAGTGTCTTTTTCTGTGTGACTTATTTCACTTAGAATCGTCGTACCTAAATCCACTCATCGTGCTGCTACTAGCCTTATGACGTTAATTTCATGGCTGAGTGATATTCCATTGTACATGAGGACCACAACTTCTTTATCCATTTTTCTCTTTCCTAGGATATTTAAGGTGTAATGAAGTGGGGATTCTTGTCAACAGAGCAGCCCTAAACTTTGGGGTGCCTGTGTCTTGCTGATTTTTAGTTTTCCCAATTTATACGCCCATGAGTGGAAGTGCCCTATGCTCTCCAAGCTGTGTTTTTTAGATGTATCAGGACACACCGTACACTTCTCCAGAGTGGCTGTTGGCAATTTACATCCCGCCCATCAGCGTAGCAAGGCTCCCATTTCTCCATGGCCGGTCCTGCATTTCTGCTTTGGACACTTTTTTCCGCATGGCCCTTTTTCCCGCTGGGAAGCCAGACTACTTTGGAGCGCTGATTTGCCTTTCCAGGTTGCTTGGTTGGCCAAAAAGGGCGTATGCGTTTTTTCCTGAATATATTCAGGAAAAAACGCATACGCCCTTTTTGGCCAAGGGCATCATTGTCCACGTTTTGCCGCTTTTCATGTGCTTTCAAGGCGATTCGAATCTACCTCCTGAAATCTGTTTCCTGCAATTCTGCCTTGCTTTCAAAGCCTCTTCGTTGCCTTCCCTTAATATATTTGTGGACGAGAGGTATCATTTAAAGCTCTGCAGGTTTGTGAATTGCAGTGCCCCTGAGCTCCATTTTTTAACTCGCTTTTTTGGGACCTGGCCATAAAAGCGCAGGATTGCTTCAGGCCCTCTTCTGGTTCTGGGGGGCAGGCTGAGCTTGTGCTTAATTCTTCTTCCTGATGGGAAAATAGAGTGACCTGTGCCTGTCCCAACACCTAGAGCTAGTCTCTCATTGGTTCCCCCTCTTCCCGTTCATCCTCAGGACAAATTGCAACCTGTACGGAACAGGAGGTTAAAGGTGCTGATTCTCCAAGGAGGGAGATGGCTAGTAAATCGGCTGGAATGGCGAACCCGAGCAAAGGAGATGAGAAATGAGGTGCGTTTTAGAAACCTTTCCCGATCACACGGTGTACCATCTTCTGGGTTTCTCATGCCTGTTTTCGATGTAGGAAGATGCCCTTGAACCTGGAGATTTGGGACCCATGGGATGGGTACCATGCAGTATTACTTGAAAGGGTCTGCGTTGGCTCACCCAACCTCACCGAACCTCTCAGCCCCAAGAGTGTCCACCCTTATGTCTCAATCAGCTGTGGGTCTAGATATGGTCAATCCAGGTTGCATCACAGCCCCTGAACGAATTTTGGAAGAATTTCTCTCTCTTTCACTGTCTTTGTTTCACGGGTTTTGAAAAGTAATTTATTTTTATAATGGGGTTTAGCTGCTTTTCACGGCTGTGTTTATGCCGCTTTAAACCCCCTTGACTCACTTACAGAGAGATATCAATACATAGGTTTGAGGATTCTTACTAGTCAGATATATTCTTGTGCGGTGAATAGGGGGTGTTGAGTCCAGTTCACTGAAAAAGGAATAGGTCTTGTCTCTTACATATTGGGTTTATGGAACGGTATCGGAACTAATTTGAAACCCTTGTTTTATGCATCACCCCACCTCACCTTTCCCGTTCAGCAGCCATAGTGTGTTTTCTAAACGTGTGACTCTGTTCTGTTTTGTAATTCAGTTCAAGTGTAGCGGTTTTTACATTCCCTCTCGAAGTGATATCTTAGGATAAGTGTCTTTTTCTGTGTGACTTATTTCACTTAGAATCGTCGTACCTAAATCCACTCATCGTGCTGCTACTAGGATTATGACGTTGATTTCATGGCTGAGTGATATTCCATTGTACATGAGGACCACAACTTCTTTATCCATTTTTCTCTTTCCTAGGATATTTAAGGTGTAATGAAGTGGGGATTCTTGTCAACAGAGCAGCCCTAAACTTTGGGGTGCCTGTGTCTTGCTGATTTTTAGTTTTCCCAATTTATACGCCCATGAGTGGAAGTGCCCTATGCTCTCCAAGCTGTGTTTTTTAGATGTTTCAGGACACACCGTACACTTCTCCAGAGTGGCTGTTGGCAATTTACGTCCCGCCCATCAGCGTAGCAAGGCTCCCATTTCTCCATGGCCGGTCCTGCATTTCTGCTTTTTACACTTTTTTCCGCATGGCCCTTTTTCCCGCTGGGAAGCCAGACTACTTTGGAGCGCTGATTTGCCTTTCCAGGTTGCTTGGTTGGCCAAAAAGGGCGTATGCGTTTTTTCCTGAATATATTCAGGAAAAAACGCATACGCCCTTTTTGGCCAAGGGCATCATTGTCCACGTTTTGCCGCTCTTCATGTGCTTTCAAGGCGATTCGAATCTACCTCCTGAAATCTGTTTCCTGCAATTCTGCCTTGCTTTCAAAGCCTCTTCGTTGCCTTCCCTTAATATATTTGTGGACGAGAGGTATCATTTAAAACTCTGCAGGTTTGTGAATTGCAGTGCCCCTGAGCTCCATTTTTTAACTCGCTTTTTTGGGACCTGGCCATAAAAGCGCAGGATTGCTTCAGG